>NC_041385.1:84362338-84437488 GCF_002162155.2 Triticum dicoccoides
TCTCTCTCTCGTTGCTAGCATCTCCTAGATTGATCTTGGTGACACGTAGGAATTTTTTTAAATTATTACTACGTTCCCCAACAGTGGCATCATGAGCTAGGTCTATGCGTATATTCTATGCATAAGTAGGACACAAGTAGTTGTGGGCAATGATTTGTTCGATTTGCTTACCATTACTAGTCTTATCTTGATTCGGCGACATTGTGGGATGAAGCGGCCTGGACTGACCTTACACGTACGCTTACGTGAGACAGGTTCCACCGACTGACATGCACTTGATGCATAAGGTGGCTAATGGGTGTCTGTCTCTCCCACTTTAGTCGAATCAGATTCGATGAAAAGGGTCCTTATGAAGGGTAAATAGCAATTGGCATATCACCGTTGTGGCTTTTGCGTAGGTAAGAAATGTTCTTGCTACAAACCCATAGCAGCCACGTAAAACATGCAACAACAATTAGAGGACGTGTGACTTTGTTTTTGTAGGATATGATATGTGATGTGATATGGCCAAAAGGATGTGACGAATGATATATGTGATGTATGAGATTGATCATGTTCTTGTAATAGGAATCACGACTTGCATGTCGATGAGTATGACAACCGGCAGGAGCCATAGGAGTTGTCTTAATTTATTGTATGCCTGAGTGTGAATGAAAACGTCATGTAATTTCTTTACTTTATTGCTAAATGCTAGCCATAGTAGTAGAAGTAATAGTTGGCGAGACAACTTCATGAAGACACGATGATGGAGATCATAGTGTCATTCCGGTGACGATGGTGATCATGCCGCACCTCGAAGATGAAGATTAAAGGCGCAAGATGATATTGGCCATATCATGTCACTTTATGATTTGCATGTGATGTTTTTCATGTTTCCATCTTATTTGCTTAGAACGATGGTAATATAAATAAGATGATCCCTCACTAAAATTTCAAGAAAGTGTTCCCCCTAACTGTGCACCGTTGCGAAGGTTCGTTGTTTCAAAGCACCATGTGATGATTGGGTGTGGTAGATTCTAACGTTCGCATACAACGGGTGTAAGCCATATTTACACACGAGAAACACTTAGGTTGACTTGACGAGCCTAGCATGTACAAACATGGCGTCAAAACACGAGAGACCGAAAGGTCAAACATGAGTCGTATGGTAGATGCGATCAACATGGAGGTGTTCACCGTTGATGACTAGTCCTTCTCACGTGATGATCGGACACGGCCTAGTCGATTCAGATCATGTATCACTTAGATGACTAGAGGGATGTCTATCTGAGTGGGAGTTCATTAAATAATTTGATTAGATGAACTTAATTATCACGAACATAGTCAAAAGGTCTTTGCAAATTATGTCATAGCTTACGCTTTAGTTCTACTATTTTAGATATGTTCCTAGAGAAAAATTTAGTTGAAAGTTGACAGTAGCAATTATGCGGACTGGGTCCATAAACTGAGGATTGTCCTCCTTGCTGCGCAAAAGGATTATGTCCTTAATGCACCGCTCGGTGTGCTGAACCTCGAGCGTCGTCTGTGGATGTTGCGAACATCTAACATACACGTTTTGATGACTACATGATAGTTCAGTGTGTAATGTTAAACGGTTTAGAAATGAGGTGCCAAAGACGTTTTTGAAACGTCGCAGAACATATGAGATGTTCCAAGGACTGAAATTGGGATTTCAGGCTCGTGCCCACGTCAAGAGGTATGAGACCTCCGGCAAGTTTCTTAGCCTGCAAACCAGGGGAGAAAAGCTCAATCGTTGAGCATGTGCTCAGATTATCTAAGTACTACAATCGCTTGAATCGAGTGGGAGTTAATCTTCCAAATGAGATAGTGATGGTTCTCCAAAGTCACTGCCACCAAGCTACTAGAGCTTCGTGATGAACTATAACATATCAGGGATAGATATGATGATCCTTGAGCTATTCGCGATGTTTGACACCGTGAAACTAGAAATCAAGTAGGAGCATCAATTGTTGATGGTTAGTAAAACCACTAGTTTCAAGAAGGGCAAGGGAAAGAAGGGATACTTCATGAAACGATAAATCAGTTGCTGCTCTAGTGAAGAAACCCATGGTTGAACCCAAACCCGAGACTAAGTGCTTCTGTAATGAGGGGAACGGTCACTAAAGCAGAACTACCCTAGATACTTGGTAGATGAGAAGGCTGCCAAGGTCGACAGAAGTGTATTGGATATAAATTATATTAAATGTGTAATTTACTAGTACTCCTAGTAGCACCAGAGTATTAGATACCGGTTAGGTTGCTAAGCGTTAGTAACTCGAAATAAAAAGCTACGAAATAAACGGAGACTAGCTAAAGGTGAGATGACGATATATGTTGGAAGTGTTTCCAAGGTTGATGTGGTCAAACATCGCACGCTCCCTCTACCATCGGGATTGGTGTTAAAACTAAATAATTGTTATTTGGTGTTTGCATTGAGCATAGACATGATTGGATTATGTTTACCGCAATACAGTTATTCATTTCAGGAGAATAATGGTTACTCTGTTTATTTGAATAATACCTTCAATGGTCTTGCACCTAAATGAATGGTTTATTGAATCTCGGTCATAGTGATACACATGTTCATACCAAAAGATATAAGATAGTAATGATAGTACCACCTACTTGTGGCACTGCCATTTGAGTCACATTGGTATAAAACACATGAAGAAGCTCCATGTTGATGGATCTTTGGACTCACTACTTTTTGAAAAGTTTGAGACATTTGAACCATGTCTATTGGTATATACACATGAAGAAACTCCATGCAGATGGATCATTTGGACTCATTTGATTTTGAATCACTTGAGACATGCAAATCATACCACATGGGTAAGATGACTGAAAGGCCTCGTTTTTAGTGAAATGGAACAAGAAAGCAACTTGTTGGAAGTAATACATTTTGATGTGTGCAATCCAATGAGTGATGAGGCACGCAGTGGATATCGTTATGTTCTTACTTCACAAATGATTTGAGTAGATGCTAAGTATATTTACTTGATGAAACATAAGTCTAAATTATTGAAAGGTTCAAGTAATTTTAGAGTGAAGTTGAAGATCGACGTGACAAGAGGATAAAATGTCTATGATATGATCATAGAGATGAATATCTGAGTTACGAGTTTGGCACACAATTAAGACATTGTGGAAATTGTTTCACAACTAATACCGCATGGAACACCATAGTGTGATGGTGTATCCGAACATCATAGCTGCACCCTATTGGATATGGTGCATACCATGATGTCTCTTATCAAATTACCACTATCGTTTATGGGTTAGGCATTAAAGACAACCGCATTCACTTTAAATAGGGCACCACATAATTCTGTTAAGATGACACCATATGAACTATGGTTTAGAGAAACCTAAGCTGTGTTTCTTAAAAGTTTGGGGCTACGACACTTATGTGAAAAAGTTTTAGCCCGATAAGCTCGAACCCAAAGCAGATAAATGCATCTTCATAGGACACCCAAAACAATTGGGTATACCTCCTAATTCAGATCCGGAAGCAAAAGTGATTGTTTCTAGAAACGGGTCCTTTCTCGAGGAAAAGTTTCTCTCGAAAGAATTTCGTGGGAGGATGGTGGAGACTTGATGAGGTTATTGAACCATCACTTCAACCAGTGTGTAGCAGGGCACAGGAAGTTGTTCCTGTGGCACCTACACCAATTGAAGTGGAAGCTGATGATAGTGATCATTAAACTTCAGATCAAGTCACTACCCAACCTTGTAGGTCGACAAGGACGCGCACTACTTCAGAGTGGTACGACAATTCTATCTTGGAAGTCTTGTTGCTAGACAACAATGAACCTATGAGCTATGGAGAAGTGATGGTGGGCCCGGATTCCGACGAATGGCTCGAGGCCATAAAATCCGAGAGAGGATACATGTATGAAACCAAAGTGTAGACTTTGGAAGAACTACTTGATGGTCGTAAGGCTGTTGGGTACAGATGGATTTTAAAAGGAAGACGGACAATGATGGTAAGTGTCACCATTAAGAAAGCTTGACTTGTCGCTAGGATGTTTTCCGACAAGTTCAAGGAGTTGACTACGATGAGACTTTCTCACTCATAGAGATGCTAAGAGTCTATCCGAATTATGTTAGCAGTTACTGCATTATTTATGAAATCTTGCAGATAGGATGTCAAAACATTGTTTCCTCGATGATTTTCTTGAGGAAAGGTTGTATGTGATACAACCAGAAGGTTTTGTCAAACCTAAGATGCTAACAAGCATGCAAAGCTCCAGCAATCCTTCTAAGGACTGGAGTAAGCATCTTGGAGTTGGAATATACGCTTTGATGAGATGATCAAAGATTTTGGGTTTATACAAAGTTTATGAGAAAATTGTACTTCCAAAGAAGTGAGTGGGAGCACTATACAATTTCTGATGAGTATATGTGTTGGGGAACGTAGCAGAAATTCAAAAAATTTCCTACGAATCACCAAGATCTATCTATGGAGAGACCAGCAACGAGTAGAATGAAGGAGAGTGCATCTACATACCCTTGTAGATCGCTAAGCGGAAGCGTTCAAGTGAACGGGGTTGATGGAGTCGTACTCGTCGTGATTCAGATCACCGATGATCTAGTGCCGAACGGACAGCACCTCCGCGTTCAACACACGTACAGCTCGACGATGTCTCCCACGCCTTGATCCAGCAAGGAGAGAGGGAGAGGTTGAGGAAGACTCCATCCAGCAGCAGCACAACGGCGTGGTGGTGATGGAGGAGCGTGGCAATCCTGCAGGGCTTCGCCAAGCACCTACGGGAGAGGAGGAGGTGTCACGGGAGGGAGGGAGGCGCCAGGGGCTCAGGTCTGGATGCCCTCCCTCCCCTCCACTATATATAGGGGCAGGGGAGAGGGGGGAGGCGCAGCCTTGCCCCTTCCTCCAAGGAAGGGGTGCGGCTAAGAGGGGGGGAGGAGTCCATCCTCCCCAAGGCACCTCGGAGGTGCCTTCCCCCTTTAGGACTCTCCCCTTTTCCTCCACTCTTGGCGCATGGGCCTCTAGGGGCTGGTGCCCTTGGCCCATGTAGGCCAAGGCGCACCCCCTACAGCCCATGTGGCCCCCCGGGGCAGGTGGCCCCACCCGGTGGGCCCCCGGGACCCTTCCGGTGGTCCCGGTACAATACCGATGACCCCGAAACTTGTCCCGATGGCCGAAACAGAACTTCCTATATATAAATCTTTACCTCCGGACCATTCCGGAACTTCTCGTGACGTCCGGGATCTCATCCGGGACTCCGAACAACATTCGGTAACCACATACAAGCTTCCTATATAACCCTAGCGTCATCGAACCTTAAGTGTGTAGACCCTACGGGTTCGGGAGACATGCAGACATGATCGAGATGTTCTCCGGTCAATAACCAACAGCGGGATCTGGATACCCATGTCGGCTCCCACATGTTCCACGATGATCTCATCGGATGAACCACGATGTCAAGGACTCAATCGATCCCGTATACAATTCCCTTTGTCTAGCGGTATGGTACTTGCCCGAGATTCCATCGTCGGTATACCGATACCTTGTTCAATCTCGTTACCGGCAAGTCTCTTTACTCGTTCCGTAACACATCATCCCGTGATCAACCCCTTGGTCACATTGTGCACATTATGATGATGTCCTACCGAGTGGGCCCAGAGATACCTCTCCGTTTACACGGAGTGACAAAATCCCAATCTCGATTCGTGCCAACCCAACAGACACTTTCAGAGATACCCGTAGTGTACCTTTATAGCCACCCAGTTACGTTGTGACGTTTGGCACACCCAAAGCACTCCTACGGTATCCGGGAGTTGCACAATCTCATGGTCTAAGGAAATGATACTTGACATTAGAAAAGCTTTAGCATACGAACTACATGATCTTGTGCTAGGCTTAGGATTGGGTCTTGTCCATAACATCATTCTCCTAATGATGTGATCCCGTTATCAACGACATCCAATGTCCATGGTCAGGAAACCGTAACCATCTATTGATTAACGAGCTAGTCAACTAGAGGCTTACTAGGGACATGGTGTTGTCTATGTATCCACACATGTATCTGAGTTTCCTATCAATACAATTCTAGCATGGATAATAAACGATTATCATGAACAAGGAAATATAATAATAATCAATTTATTATTGCCTCTAGGGCATATTTCCAACAGTCCCCCACTTGCACTAGAGTCAATAATCTAGTTCACATCGATATGTGATTAACACTCAAGGTCACATCCCCATGTGACTAACACCCAAAGAGTTTACTAGAGTCAATAATCTAGTTCACATTTACCATGTGATTATCACTCGATGAGTTCTGGGTTTGATCATGTTATGCTTGTGAGAGAGGTTATAGTCAACGGGTCTGAACCTTTCAGATCCGTGTGTGCTTTACAAATCTCTATGTCATCTCCTAGATGCAGCTACCACGTTCTATTTGGAGCTATTCCAAATAACTGTTCTACTTGGAGCTATTCTAAATTGTTGCTCCATTATACGTATCCGGTATCTCTACTCAGAGCTATCCGGATAGGTGTTAAGCTTGCATCGACGTAACCCTTTACGACGAACTCTTTTACCACCTCCATAATTGAGAAAATTCCTTAGTCCACTAGTTACTAAGGATAACTTTGACCGCTGTCCTGTGATCCATTCTTGGATCACTCTTGTACCCCTTGACTGACTCATGGTAAAGCACACTTCAGGTGCGGTACACAGCATAGCATACTGTAGAGCCTATGTCTTAAGCATAGGGGACGACCTTCATTCCTTTCTCTCTATTCTGCCATGGTCGAGCTTGAAGTCTTAACTTCATACCTTACAACTCAGGCAAGAACTCCTTCTTTGACTGATCCATCTTGAACACCTTCAAGATCACGTCAAGGCATGTGCTCATTTGAAAGTACCATTAAGCATTTTAATCTATCCTTATAGATCTTGATGCTCAATGCTCAAGCAGCTTAATCCAGGCTTTTCCATTGAAAAATACTTTCCAAATAACCCTTTATGCTTTCCAGAAATTCTACGTCATTTCCGATCATTGATATGTTAACAACATATACTCATCAGAAATTCTATAGTGCTCCCACTCACTTCTTTGGAAATACAAGTTTCTCATAAACTTTGTATACACCCAAAATCTTTGATCAAAGCATACATTCCAACTCCGAGATGCTCACTCCAGTCCTCAGAAGGATTGCTGGAGCTTTGCATACTTATTAGCATATTTCAGGATGGACAAAACCTTCCGGTTGTATCACATACAACCTTTCCTCAAAAATCGTCGAGGAAACAATGTTTTGACATCCTATCTGCAAGATTTCATAAATAATGCAGTAATTGCTAATATAATTCCAACAGACTCTTAGCATCGCTACGAGTGAGAAAGTCTCATCGTAGTCAACTCCTTGAACTTGTCGAAAAACATCTTAACGACAAGTCGAGCTTTCTCAATGGTGACACTTACCATCATTGTCTGTCTTCCTTTCAAAATCCATCTGCACTCAACAGCCTTACGACCATCGAGTTGTTCTGCCAAAGTCTACACTTTGTTTTCATACATGGATCCTCTCTCGGGTTTTATGGCCTTGAGCCATTTATCGGAATCCGGGCCCACCATCGCTTCTCCATAGCTCGTAGGTTCATTGTTGTCTAGCAACATGACCTTCAAGATAGGATTACTATACCACTCTGAAGTAGTACGTATCCTTGTCACCCTACGAGGTTCGGTAGTGACTTGATCCGAAACTTCATGATCACTATCATAAGCTTCCACTTCAATTGGTGTAGGTGCCACAGGAACAACTTCCTGTGCCCTGCCACACACTAGTTGAAGAGACGGTTCAATAACCTCATCAAGTCTCCACCATCCTCCCACTCAATTCTTTCGAGAGAAACTTTTCCTCGAGAAAGGACCCGATTCTAGAAACAATCCCTTATTGCTTTCGGATCTGAATTAGGAGGTATACCCAACTGTTTTTGGGTGTCCTATGAAGATGCATTTTATCTGATTTGGGTTCGAGCTTATCAACCTGAAACCTTTTCACATAAGCGTCGCAGCCCCAAACTTCTAAGAAATGACAGCTTAGGTTTCTCTAAACCATAATTCATACGGTGTCATCTCAACGGAATTATGTGGTGCCCTATTTAAAGTGAATGTGGTTGTCTCTAATGCCTAACCCATGAACGATAGTGGTAACTCGATAAGAGACATCATGGTATGCATCATATCCAATAGGGTGCAGTTATGATGTTCGGACACACCATCACACTATGGTGTTCCAGGCTGTATTAGTTGTGAAACTATTTCCACAATGTCTTAATTCTGTGCCAAAACTCGTAACTCAGATATTCATCTCTATGATCATATCATAGATATTTTATCCTCTTGTCACGACGATCTTTCAACTTCACCCTGAAATTACTTGAACCTTTTAATAATTCAGACTCATGATTCATCAAGTAAATGTACTCAACATCCACTCAAATTATCTGTGAAGTAAGAACATAACAATATCCGCTACATGCCTCAGCACTCATTGGACTGCACACATCAAAATGTGTTACTTCCAACAAGTTGCTATCTTGTTCCATCTTACTGAAAACGAGGCTTTTCAGTCATCTTGCCCATGTGGTATGATTTGCATGTCCCAAGTGATTCAAAATCAAGTGAGTCAAAACGGTCCATTTGCATGGAGTTTCTTCATGCATATACACCAATAGACATGGTTCGCATGTCTCAAACTTTTCAAAAACGAGTGAGCCCAAAGATCCATCAATATGGAGCTTCTTCATGCGTTTTATACCGATATGACTTACGTGGCGGTGCCACAAGTAGGTGGTACTATCATTACTATCTTTTGGCATGAACATGTGTATCACTACGATCGAGATTTAATAAACCATTCATTTTAGGTGTAAGACCATTGAAGGTATTATTCAAATAAACAGAGTAACCATTATTCTCCTTAAATGAATAACCGTATTGCGACAGACGTAATCCAGTCATGTCTATGCTCAACGCAAACACCAAATAACAATTATTTAGGTTTAACACCAATCTCTTTGGTAGAGGGTGCGTGCGATGCTTGATCATATCAAGCTTGGAAAAACTTCCAACACATATCGTCAGCTCACCTTTAGCTAGTCTCCGTTTATTCCGTAGCTTTTTGTTTCAAGTTACTAACACTTAGCAACCGAACCGGTATCTAATACCCTGGTGCTACTATGAGTACTAGCAAAGTACACATTAACACAATGTATATGCAATATACTTCTATCCACCTTGCCAGCCTTCTTATCTACCAAGTATCTAGGGTAATTCTGCTCTAGTGGTTGTTCCCCTTATTACAGAAGCACTTAGTCTCGGGTTTGGGTTTTACCTTGGGTTTCTTCACTAGAGCAGCAGCTGATTTGCCGTTTCATGAAGTATCCCTTCTTGCCCTTGCCCTTCTTGAAACTAGTGGTTTCACCAACCATCAACAATTGATGCTCCTTCTTGATTTCTACTTTCGCGGTGTCAAACATCGCGAATACCTCAAGGATCATCATATCTATCCCTGATATGTTATAGTTCATCACGAAGCTCTAGCAGCTTGGTGGTAATGACTTCGGAGAACCATCACTGTCTTATCTGGAAGATCAACTCCCACTCGATTCAAATGATTGTTGTACTCAGACAATCTGAGCACAAGCTCAACAATTGAGCTTTTCTCCTTAGTTTGCAGGTTAAGAAAGTCATCGGAGGTCTTATACCTCTTGACATGGGCACGAGCCTGAAATCCCAGTTTCAGCCCTCAAAACATCTCATAGGTTTCGCGACGTTTCAAAAATGTCTTTGGTGCCTCAACTCTAAACCGTTTAACTGAACTATCACGTAGTTATCAAAACGTGTATGTCAGATGTTCGCAACAACCATAGACAACGTTCGAGGTTCAGCACACTGAGCGGTGCATTAAGGACATAAGCCTTCTATGAAGCAATGAGGACAATCCTCAGTTTACGGACCTAGTCCGCATAATTGCTACTATCAACTTTCAACTAATTTTTCTCTAGGAACATATCTAAACAGTAGAACTATAGCGTGAGCTACGACATAATTTGCAAAATCCTTTTGACTATGTTCAGGATAATTAAGTTCATCTTATGAACTCCCACTCAGATAGACATCCCTCTAGTCATCTAAGTGATTACATGATCCAAGTCAAACTAGGCCGTGTCCGATCATCACGTGAGATGGACTAGTCATCATCGGTGAACATCTTCATGTTGATCGTATCTTCTATACGACTCATGCTCGACCTTTCGGTCTCCGTGTTCCGAGGCCATGTCTGTACGTGCTAGGCTCGTCAAGTTAACCCTAAGTGTTTCGCATGTGTAAATCTGTCTTACACCCGTTGTATGTGAACGTTAGAATCTAACACCCGATCATCACGTGGTGCTTCGAAACACGAACTGTCGCAACGGTGCACAGTTAGGGGAGAACACTTCTTGAAATTGTTGTAAGGGATCATCTTATTTACTACCGTCATTCTAAGCAAATAAGATGTATAAACATGATAAACATCACATGCAATCAAATAGTGACATGATATGGCCATCATCACTTTGCTCCTTTTGATCTCCATCTTCGGGGCTCCATGATCATCATCGTCACCGGCATGACACCATGATCTCCATCATCGTGTCTTCATGAAGTTGCCTTGCCAACTATTACTTCTACTACTATGGCTAACGGTTAGCAATAAAGTAAAGTAATTACATGACGTTTAAGTTGACACGCAGGTCACAAATAAATAAAGACAACTCCTATGGCTCCTGCCGGTTGTCATACTCATCGACATGCAAGTCGTGATTCCTATTACAAGAACATGATCAATCTCATACATCACATATATCATTCATCACATCCTTTTTGGCCATATCACATCACATAGCATACCCTGCAAAAACAAGTTAGACGTCCTCTAATTGTTGTTTGCATGTTTTACGTGGCTGCTATGGGTTTCTAGCAAGAATGTTTCTTACCTACGCATGAACCACAACGTGATATGCCAATTGCTATTTACCCTTCATAAGGACCCTTTTCATCGAATCCGATCCGACTAAAGTGGGAGAGACAGACACCCGCCAGCCACCTTATGCAACTAGTGCATGTTTGTCGGTGGAACCGGTCTCACGTAAGCGTACGTGTAAGGTTGGTCCGGGCCGCTTCATCCCACGATGCCGCCGAATCAAGATAAGACTAGTAACGGCAAGCATATTGAACAATATCGACGCCCACAACTACTTTGTGTTCTACTCGTGCAAAGAATCTACGCAATAGACCTAGCTCATGATGCCACTGTTGGGGAACGTAGCAGAAATTCAAAAAATTTCCTACGAATCACCAAGATCTATCTATGGAGAGACCAGCAACGAGTAGAATGAAGGAGAGTGCATCTACATACCCTTGTAGATCGCTAAGCGGAAGCGTTCAAGTGAACGGGGTTGATGGAGTCGTACTCATCGTGATTCAGATCACGATGATCTAGTGCCGAACGGACAACACCTCCGTGTTCAACACACGTACAGCTCGACGATGTCTCCCACGCCTTGATCCAGCAAGGAGAGAGGGAGAGGTTGAGGAAGACTCCATCCAGCAGCAGCACAACAGCGTGGTGGTGATGGAGGAGCGTGGCAATCCTGCAGGGCTTCGCCAAGCACCTACGAGAGAGGAGGAGGTGTCACGGGAGGGAGGGAGGCGCCAGGGGCTCAGGTCTGGATGCCCTCCCTCCCCTCCACTATATATAGGGGCAGGGGAGAGGGGGGAGGCGCAGCCTTGCCCCTTCCTCCAAGGAAGGGGTGCGGCTAAGAGGGGGGGAGGAGTCCATCCTCCCCAAGGCACCTCGGAGGTGCCTTCCCCCTTTAGGACTCTCCCCTTTTCCTCCACTCTTGGCGCATGGGCCTCTAGGGGCTGGTGCCCTTGGCCCATGTAGGCCAAGGCGCACCCCCTACAGCCCATGTGGCCCCCCGGGGCAGGTGGCCCCACCCGGTGGGCCCCCGGGACCCTTCCGGTGGTCCCGGTACAATACCGATGACCCCGAAACTTGTCCCGATGGCCGAAACAGGACTTCCTATATATAAATCTTTACCTCCGGACCATTCCGGAACTCCTCGTGACGTCCGGGATCTCATCCGGGACTCCGAACAACATTCGGTAACCACATACAAGCTTCCTATATAACCCTAGCGTCATCGAACCTTAAATGTGTAGACCCTACGGGTTCGGGAGACATGCAGACATGATCGAGATGTTCTCCGGTCAATAACCAACAGCGGGATCTGGATACCCATGTCGGCTCCCACATGTTCCACGATGATCTCATCGGATGAACCACGATGTCAAGGACTCAATCGATCCCGTATACAATTCCCTTTGTCTAGCGGTATGGTACTTGCCCGAGATTCGATCGTCGGTATACCGATACCTTGTTCAATCTCGTTACCGGCAAGTCTCTTTACTCGTTCCGTAACACATCATCCCGTGATCAACCCCTTGGTCACATTGTGCACATTATGATGATGTCCTACCGAGTGGGCCCAGAGATACCTCTCCGTTTACACGGAGTGACAAAATCCCAATCTTGATTCGTGCCAACCCAACAGACACTTTCAGAGATACCCGTAGTGTACCTTTATAGCCACCCAGTTACGTTGTGACGTTTGGCACACCCAAAGCACTCCTACGGTATCCGGGAGTTGCACAATCTCATGGTCTAAGGAAATGATACTTGACATTAGAAAAGCTTTAGCATACGAACTACATGATCTTGTGCTAGGCTTAGGATTGGGTCTTGTCCATCACATCATTCTCCTAATGATGTGATCCTGTTATCAACGACATCCAATGTCCATGGTCAGGAAACCGTAACCATCTATTGATTAACGAGCTAGTCAACTAGAGGCTTACTAGGGACATGGTGTTGTCTATGTATCCACACATGTATCTGAGTTTCCTATCAATACAATTCTAGCATGGATAATAAACGATTATCATGAACAAGGAAATATAATAATAATCAATTTATTATTGCCTCTAGGGCATATTTCCAACAATATGTTGTTGATCGGAAATGATGTAGAATTTCTGGAAAGCATATAGGGTTGTTTGAAAGGTGTTTTTAATGAAAACCTAGATTAAGCTACTTGAACATTGAGCATCAAGATCTATAAGGATAGATCAAAAATGCTTAATAGTACTTTCAAATGAATACATACCGTGAAAAGTTTTTGAAGGAGTTCAAAATAGATCGGCAAAGAAGGAGTTCTTGGTTGTGTTATAAGGTGTGAGTATTGAGTAAGACTCAAGACCTGACCATGACAGAAGAGATAGAAAGGACGAAGGTCGTCCCCTATGCTTTAGACGTAGGCTCTCCAGTATGCTATGCTGTGTACCGCACCTAAAGTGTGCCTTGCCATGAGTTAGTCAAGGGGTACAAGAGTGATCCAGGAATGGATCACAGGACAGCGGTCAAAGTTATCCTTAGTAACTAGTGTACTAAGGAATTTTCTCGATTATGGAGGTGGTAAAAGAGTTCGTCGTAAAGGGTTACGTCGATGCAAACTTTGACACTAATCCGGATGATTCTGAGTAGTAAACCGGATTCGTATAGTAGAGCAGTAATTTGGAATAGTTCCAAATGGCGCGAGGTAGATGCATCTATAAGATGGCTTAGAGATTTGTAAAGCACACACAGATCTGAAAGGTTCAGACCCATTGACTAATAATCTCTCTCACAAGTGAGATATGATCAAACCCCATGGGTGTTGGATTCATTACAATCACATAGTGATGTGAACTAGATTATTGACTCTAGTGCAAGTGGGAGACTGTTGGAAATATGCCCTAGAGGCAATAATAAAATGGTTATTATTATATTTCCTTGCTCATGATAATTGTCTATTGTTCATGCTATAATTGTATTAACTGGAAACCGTAATACATGTGTGAATACATAGACCACAACATGTCCCTAGTAAGCCTCTAGTTGACTAGCTCGTTGATCAATAGATGGTTGTGGTCTCCTGACCATGGACATTGGATGTCGTTGAGAACGGGATCACATCATTGGGAGAATGATGTGATGGACAAGACCCAATCCTAAGCATAGCACAGGATCATGTAGTTCGTTTGGTAAGAGCTTTTCTAATGTCAAGTATCATTTCCTTAGACCATGAGATTGTGCAACTCCCGGATACTGTAGGAATGCTTTGGGTGTACCAAACGTCACAACGTAACTGGGTGGCTATAAAGGTACACTACAGGTATCTCTGAAAGTGTCTGTTGGGTTGGCATGAATCAAGACTGAGATTTGTCACTCCATATGACGGAGAGGTATCTCTGGGCCCACTCGGTAATGCATCATCATAATGAGCTCAATGTGACTAAGGAGTTAGTCACGGGATCATGCATTACGGAACGAGTAAAGAGACTTGCCAGTAACGAGATTGAACGAGGTATGGGGATACCTACGATCGAATCTCGGGCAAGTAACATACCGATAGACAAAGGGAATTGTATAGGGATTGATTGAATCCCCGACATAGTGGTTCATCCGATGAGATCATCGTGGAACATGTGGGGGCCAATATGGGTATCCAGATCCCGCTATTGGTTATTGACCGGAGAGGTATCTCGGTCATGTCTGCATGGTTCCCGAACCCGTAGGGTCTACACACTTAAGGTTCGGTGACGCTAGAGTTGTTATGGGAAATAGTATGTGGTTACTGAAGGTTGTTTGGAGTCCCAGATGAGATCCCGAACATGACGAGGAACTCCGGAATGGTCTGGAGGTGAAGATCGATATATTGGACGAAGGGTATTGGAGTCCGGAATTGTTTCAGGGGTACCGGGTGACGACCAGCGTGTCCGAAAGGGGTTTCGGAGGCCCCGACAAGCGTTGGGGGGCCTTATGGGCCAAGGGGATGGGGTACATCAGCCCACTAAGGGGTTGTGCGCCCCTCCCACCCCATCTCACGTAACCTGGAGAAGTGGGGCGCCTCCCCTAGGGCAGCCGCCCCTCCCGGCTTGGGGGGCAAGTTTCCTATGGGTGGGGGTGCCCAAACCCATCTAGGGTTTCCCCTGTGGCCGCCGCCCCTCCCCTAGGGCGCCTCCTCCTCCCCCTTCCCCCTATATATAGTGAGGGAGAGAGAGGGCAGCCGCACCCCTTCCCCTGGCGCAGCCCCTCCCTCCTCCAACACCTCCTCCTCCTCCGTAGTGCTTGGCGAAGCCCTGCAGGAGAGCCACAAGCTCCACCACCATGCTGTCGTGCTGCTGGAGCTCTCCCTCAACTTCTCCTCTCCCGTTGCTGGATCAAGAAGGAGTAGACGTCCCCGGGCTATACGTGTGTTGAACACGGAGGCACCGTCCGTTCGGCGCTAGATCGGATCTTCTGCGATTTGAATCACCGCAAGTACGACTCCATCAACTGCGTTCTTGAAACACTTCCGCTTAGCGATCTTCAAGGGTATGAAGATGCACTCCCTCTCTCTCTCTCTCTCTCATTGCTAGCATCTCCTATATTGATCTTGGTGACACGTAGGTTTTTTTGAATTATTACTACGTTCCCCAACAGTATGATAACAACATGAAAAATTATAGATATGTTGGAGATGTATTAGGGGCCCCTTCACAACATTCACGAAGTTTATTAAACTACGCATTAAAGAGAGGATCTCATATCCAATATAACGATTCAGATCCTATACATATCAAGGTTCATCCATATCCCCGAGAACTATGGGTCTACTCACATATGAAGACAACAAACATCATGATGATAGTGATGGTGAACATGAATGGATCACAAACGTAACACACAGGACGATCCACTAGGGTTCCCGATGTTACAATGAGATAGATGTGGACGATGATGACAGTGGAGATGATGAGGATGATGACGGTGGTGATGATGTGGCCCCCTTGTGCTTGGTGGTGAAGATGGCAATCTCCTTCGTGAAGCAAATGAGACATCACATTATTTAGCAAAGCTTTGCTTTAGTTCTAGAACTTCTTCACTTCAGGATTCCAACCCTGCTGACTTTTTTATCACCGAGAACGTATCCTATGAAACAAACAAACCTGTGCACCCGATGCACCACACCATTCTAGATTGTTTGATTGACATGATTGAGGCAAATAGGGGGATGTGAACATATTTTGCAAACAGAACACTTTGTTTCATCAAAATCAACCCGCACTTCAAGTCTCACTGCGATTTCCCTATAGTGGGTTGATTTCGATGGAATGTAAATGCTTTATTGACAATAAGCCAGACTACTGGGTAGAGTGTCTTGGAAATATGCCCTAGAGGCAATAATAAAATGGTTATTATTATATTTCCTTGTTCATGATAATTGTCTATTGTTCATGCTATAATTGTATTGACCGAAAACCGTAATCACTACAAAAAAAATACAATTCCGTGATGATACGTGTTTGTCATAGTAGGTCAAGTTTTCTGTCATGCATGTACATCCATGACAATTTTATGACGGAATCAAGATAGTCATACCTGTGTTGTCGTAGAAGTGTTCCATGACATTACCAAAATTATCATCACGGAAGTGTCCACTTCCATGACGATAAATCGCGCGTCATAGAAGTGCTTTCATCAAGGGTGACCGACATGTGGCATCCACTATAACGGAACGCCATTAAGCTATCGGGTCGGGTTTTGGATCCGATAACCCGTTAACAGTCCCGACCAATGGGGATTTTCCATGTGTAAAATCATCATTGGCTGGAGAAAACACGTGTCGGCTCATCGTTGGGACAGATGTCATCCACTCATTGGACAGAAGGCACTTATGATACGTCGACACGTGGCACGGCCCAACAGAGGCCCATTCCTATGAAAAGGCTGGCCCATTTGACTTGGTCAAAAGGTGGCGGGCCGGCCCACGGAAAGCCTCTTAACGACATGTTCGCATATAGCCCATTTACAGCCCGCAAACACAGGGCCCGTTACGGCCTATCCGAATTAGGCCCAATAGCATCATCTGGGCCGTCCAATATGATTCCAGCCCGTTTTAACTTCCGGCCCATGTATGGCCCATGACGTCTTTCGGCCCATATGAGGCCCTTTGTAACTCTTGGCCCATTAATGTCCCGTGCTGAAACTGTCCCGTAATGAACAGTGTATCACTTTATACCCATTAACGGCCCATATCTTCATTGGGCCGTTTCCAGCCCATGTTATCTTTCGGCCTTCTCAGGGCCAATTTATTCTTGGGCTCATTTCCAGCATTCGATTACTTACGGCCTGTTGCTGTCATTTTCTGCTTGTGGGCCAAATTCAGCCCGTTCTTACAGTCAGCCCATTTGTGGCCCGTTAATATGTTGGGCCGTTTTCATAGTGTCATCAAATACGGCCTATTAACGACGACCTATTATGGTCGGCCCATGAACGAACGATTCCAACTCTAGCCCGTTTACAGCCATAATGCGGTCTGTTATTGGCCCATGTTTGGACGATCGATCGTCCAACCCATATAAGGCCCATTGATGATACGACCCATAGAAGGCCCATTGTGTCTACGGCCCGTAGAAGGCCCATTGTTTCTATGGCCCGTAGGAGGCCCATTGTTTCTACGGCCGGTAGGAGGCCCAGTGCCACTACAGTAAATATGTAGCCCATGGT
Organism: Triticum dicoccoides; assembly: GCF_002162155.2. NCBI lineage: Eukaryota > Viridiplantae > Streptophyta > Magnoliopsida > Poales > Poaceae > Triticum > Triticum dicoccoides. The sequence goes on from NC_041385.1 coordinate 84,380,012, forward strand.
TATTGTGGCCTAATTTTAAAAAATACGTTATTGCGGCCACTAGCAAACCGCGGTAAAAGAACTGCACTGACTACAAGCAAACAAATAAACAAGACAACAAGGAAATAAATAAGCAAGCAACTTATGCTAGGCTATCACGGCTATTACACATATTACATACACTGGGCATCAAAGTTCGCCACCAGTGCAAATATAGGGAACAAAGCAGCATATAAACGCCGCAGCAAAACAAGTCCAGAACTGAAACCACTTTAGAAGAGCTCAAGAAACAATATCCTGGGTACCCATAATACTGGCAAGATGCTTAGCAAGCTTATTAACTTTCTCTTGTTTGGCGCTTAAATCCTCCAGCGCTTGCTGTTGCTCAAGAAAGTACACATCTGAATTCTGCTGGGACTTCCTCAGTCCTTCGACTTCTTGCTGCAGCACAGCTGACTGATGCCTTTCAGCTTGTAGCTGAGATTGAAGAAGCCGAAGTGATTCAGGCAGCGAGTTCAAAGAGCTTGTGCCAGCGGTACTGGCCAGTAACTCGAACACTACATCAACGCAGGACTGTAGGGTTTTCTCACTGTCTACAGGATCGTTTTTATCACCTTTCTTGGAGACCAACAGGGTTGCCTCACTATCTTGAACCTTATCTGCATTACTTTCTCTACCATTGCATAGTGGGGTGCTCTTCTCTAATATTCTGTTTGCATACTACAAGAGAAACAAGCAGACACATCACAAGTTTAGCTTGTAGTATACGAAACTCATTTTGGTAAACCGGTTCAGTAGTAAGGTGGACAGGATAACAACATGAAACAAACATATATCTATGTACTATGGTCACTGTATTGTCCATATCATTCTAGTTTATGTTGCCTAATCAAGATAGAGACACAATTCAACTCATATATTTTTAAGACACAACATCATAGACAGAATATAAGTGTGAGAAACTACACAACATTGGCAGCACTTGTAATGTGCATCACATGAGAACATAACTGTTTATACAACTTAAACTGAAATCAACATAGAGCAAGAAGTTAGAACAACAATCCAGTTAAAGAAATAGGCTTAAAACATACCTGTTGCGCCATTGGAGTTTCAATTGGATCCTTCAAATTCGAAAGTAGTTGGTATGAGTAAATACAGTGATGCAACAGCAAAGGAGTATGGACCATAGCTATAGAATCTGACATGAGAACAGTTACTCTTCTGCTTTAAACGTGGAGTTTGGGTTAGCTGTGGTGGTCTTCGTGCTTTGGGCACTGCAATAGCTTTACAAACTGCTCATGTGGGGGTACTCTGTGGTGGACATGGTGCTTTGTCAACTAGAAGTGGGTTACTATCTGCTGGGGTTGCGGTTAACTGGGTTGTAGCTGGTTCTCTGCCCAACGGTGTAAGTGTGCAATCTGGAAGAGTCTCGATTATGTGTGGTGGGGCTAGTTTGTGGGCCAGTACAACCATGGTTCTATCTGCATCGACGGGTAGCACTGTCTTTTGTGAAGAACGGGTTTTTGCTCCCTTAGATACTGCCATCACCCCCTCCAATTCAAATGGCTGATAAACAAGAAAAGAAATTGAACGTACAAACATTGTATGATAGACATATGTCGTAATTCACATATATGTTGTCTAACCAAACAGGACAGCATGACATAATTTCACATATATGATGCCTAACTAAACAGGATAGCATGACACAGTTTCAGATATATGATGGATAACTTAACATGATATAATGGCATAATTCAACATATGATGAGTATCTAAACAGGATGACATGACAAAACTATATGATGTCTTTCTAAAATAGGTTGGGATAAAATAATTCACATACATGTTGTCTAAGTATACAGGATGGCATGATATAATTGACATAATTGATTCATATACTAAGCAGATGGCACGTGCATGTATGATCTCTAAACTAAGCAGATGGAATTCAATATTGTGCATATGATGTCTAAACTAAGCAATGCAAGACACCATATGCATCATATGAGAAATATAAACATTGCAACTTAGAGCATACACCTCAGGTGGGATATAGAACTGGTCATCTGTCTCTGAATCCTCCTCTGAGGAGCTCCCTATAACCATCGAGATGTATTCTTCAACAGGTACCATTGCCTGCTCTGAAGACCTTGTTTTCACTCCAGATTTTTCCATAACCGGCTCAAATGGCTGATACATATGAAGAGTAGTTCAATATACACAGATTATCAACGAATGGAATACGTAATGAAAAAAAAAGATGGCATGAGATAATTCACATATATGATGCATGGCTACATGGTGGTGCATAATTCACATATATGATAACTGGCTGAAAAACATGGCATTGCATAATTCACATATCTGATATAGAAAGCAAACAGGAGGCATTCACACAAAGCATGACTAATCTAAGCAGATGGCATGGCAATGCAAGACACCATATGCATGATATGAGCAATATAACCCAGCCAAGTTAGAACATGCACCTCGGGGGGGGGGGGGGATACGACTGGTCATCTGTCTCTGAATCCTCCTCTGAGGAGCTATCTGTAACCAGCAAGAAATCTGCATTGACAGGTAGCACTGACTGCTCAGAAGACCTTGTTTTCACTCCAGATTTTCCCATGACCGACTCAAATGGCTGATGCACAGGAAGACTAGATGAATGTATAAACATTGTTGACAAATGGAATACATTATAAAAAAATATGGCACGATACAATTCACATATACGATGACTGGCTAAACAGGATGGCATTGCATGATTCACGTATATGATGCTTGGCTAAAGAAGATGGCATTGCATAATTCTCATATACTCCCTTCGTTCCTAAATATTTATCTTTTTAGAGATTTCAAATGGACTACCACATACGGATGTATATAGACATATTTTAGAGTGTAGATTCACTCATTTTGTTCCGTATGTAGTCACTTGTTGAAATCTCTAAAAAGACAAATATTTAGGAATGGTGGGAGTATGATATAGAAACCAAACAGGTGTCACACAAAGCAAATCTAAACTAAGTTGATGACATATAAGATGTATAATGTAAGCAATGCAAGGCGCTATATGCATGATATGACCAATATCAGCATGCCAGGTTAGGGCAAACACCACAGGTGGTAAAAAGGTGTGGTCGGCTCCTTTTGAATCCCCATCTAAACAGTTATCTTCCTATGGAATACAATCTGGAAATGCAGGAGGGGGGGGGGCACTTCGCCCATTATGGAGCGGCGTCTGCATGATATTATATTCCCACGCAACGGTCTTCTCTTTTTCTCTACATGTTCAGTACGATTGTGTAAAATATCTGACATGCATAATAATAAAATAGTTAGATTTTGTAAGGCCTAAGGGGTGCATGCAAAAATCAAGACTGATGGTAGCAAACGAGTGGATGGATCCAAAACTAATGATAACAGGTAGATTATAGCTCCAGTTTAAAAAGATAGACAATGGATCATCTATTGTTTGTTGCCCACCCAACATGAACCACATAGAAGACCCCAGTTGGACCAGATAGTAGATAGATACTATTCATTGCTGGCTCGATATGAGACCCATGGGCATTTCAAAACTCAAGTTTGAACGATAAAGTAGCAGGTAATAATAACCGATGTATAACGTAAGCAAACACGAAAGACTGCGACCTCTCTTCCTGAGCTATGTAGTCCTCAGGTTCATCCGCTCAGTCGATGATGGTAATGCAGTTGGCGTGGCTGCCGGGAACAGGGAGGATGATTTGAGGCGGCGAAAGAAAATCTGTAGGGGGGATCTCTGCTGCAGTGAACGCTTCTATCGATGGTGCACCTCAGGTGGGGTGGATGACGGCACGACGGGAGCAGGACATAACACACAGAATTTTCTTTGACGCCTATCTGAAAATGAAGTAAATCTGTAAGGGCTCCTTAGAATTGGAGGATTCTATAAACGCAGGGACAGGAAAAACACAGGAATAGGATAGGAATGCACGTGCAAAACAAAGCATTTGGAGACATAGGATTTCAGTCAACCTGGGTGTTTGGTTCACTTGAATGGGAAGAACACGGGAATGGAGAAACATGGTCAAATTAAAGTCAAACCACGTAAAAATGAAAAAAATAAGAATCTTATTATGCCAGTAATGCAATTAGTTCTGTTCTTCATGCATATTAATTTGAAAAGGACGTCCAAGTGAATAAAATTCCTACGTTTTTTCTTTGAAAGAGACACCAAATGAAAAAAATCCTCCAGTTTTGCTTTGCTCCACTCCTTCTAACAGATTTGCACGAATAGTAGTTCCATAGCAAAGGATCCCTGAGGGATCGACATGAATGCAGAGTAACAAAGTGATGCAACGAGTGTACAACCTCTTTGGCATAGCCTTGTGGACCTCAGCATCATTGGATTGGACGTGGAGGATGGTGATGCTGGTGTGACTGTCGGAGGCAGGGAAGAAGATCCGAGGCCTCTGGAAATGGCGCCGAGGGTACTGCTCCTCTGTGATGGACGGTTCCGTCGTTGGAGCAGCTCCGGTGAGGTGTACGACGACGAGGCTGAAGCAGGACAAGACATACAATGTTAATCTGAAGTGGGAGCCTAATATCATCTGCAATAGATGATGTAAAGTACATCACCAAAAAGTGCTAGATGTAAAACGCATCAGCCGCGCCACGGCCGCTCCGACAGATGCTATAAGTACTGTTCACTCTGAACTTAACTGAAGAAAATGAACTTTACTGTCGAAACTGATTCAATTAGTAGCAGAGCATTGCAATAGATGTTTAGGGCGTTCGAGCACTAGTAGCAGAGAAGCAGTGATCTAAATTAGCAGAAGCTCGAGCAGGGAACGCACTAGCAGAGAGCAAGTCGTGCAGTAGCACCGCGAGCGAGTGCTAAAGCAGCAACTCCTGTAGCTGCCGGAGGTCGTATAGCAGCAGCAGCAGCGCAAGCGAGAGCAAGAGCAGAGCAGCACCACGAACGAAAGCAAGAGCAGTGCAGCAGCGCGATCGACATCAAGAACAGAGCCGCAGCGCGAGCGAGAGCCGGAGCAGCTGCAGCTAGTGCCGTTGTGGAAGTCGTCGCCGAGGAAGCAACGACATGGGGGAGAGACACCATGGATGATGTGGCCGGCGACGGCGCCGTCGATGGACACCCACCATGTCTGCTCGGTATCGAGCACCGGCAACCCCGTGAGATAGAATAAAAGATAAAATGCAGCGGTGAGTGCAGAACCTCCTTGGTGGCGCCGAGTTGGCCTCGGCTTCATCGGAGGAATTGGTGAGGGTGCTGCAGTTCCGGTGGGGCAGGTCAAGACGGCGCTGTGGGGATTGAGGCGGCATGATAGACAAGGCGAACGTCGGGGCAGCTCCTTGGAGGTGGAGGACGGGGCGGCTGATCCGGCGGGACGACGAGATCGACGACGAATCCTCATCCGGTGCGGTGGATGAGGGACGGCGAGCTGTTGCGGTGGACTACGTAGTCGGGGAAGAGTCTCTGGCTGGGAGGCAGGAAAAACTACGTGTAGAAACATTCAATTTCATAGCTAGAGACGCGTTATTTCATCTCTAGGTAAAAATAGTCGATTTAGTAAAACATCCTTGGAGCGTCTCCTTACGGACCGCCTCAAAACATGTAGGCACGCTTGGTTAGCGTGTCTACATGGTATGAGACGCTATATTGGGACGTTCAAAATCGTCTCTATGAAAATAGAGACATTCTACTACACGCTTGTATCGCGGCTCTACTCATGTGGGCCCATTCCTTATAGGCGTTATGTTGAGACGACATATTTGTCTCTAAATATGAATAAGCTTCTTTGTGTCTATGGAGTATTTTACTTTAATCGTTATTTCATTACTAATTTTACTTTGTATTGCCCATTTCAAATTCAATTAATTTATTATGATAGGGATGCATGTGTAGATTGATCAAATATCACTATATAAAGGCATCAATCCACATCACCAATTGCATTCGTAGAAATCCATTCTCACAATTAGCATCCTTTGTAACAAATCTAGGAACACATACAACTACTAAAAGTGTATGGAGTTCAAAACTGAATCAAATCAAACATGATGTAACTAATTAAAGAGAAGATACTACAAACTAGAACTAAGCTTTCCATATATTATACATAATATACGTTCATTTAAAAATTGATTCTTGTGTAGTTGCTCCTTGCTCCTGCAATGCTTTCCAATTCTAAAATCTCAGCTACCCTGGAAGAAAAAAATAACAGAGAGAAGTTTAGAACATAAGCATTTGGATTAGTGCAAGATGAGATGTTCTTTTGATGAAACTATGAGAGATGTACCATACATATGTCTTGAGGGTGTCTTGGAGCACCAATGTCTTAGGTTGTGTTGGAGTGGTCGGCTTTGGTTTTTGACATAAAAAACCAAGATACTTCACCAAAGATACAACCTACTAATGTATTTTCTTGATGTGCTTAGTGACGCGGGAAGCTATACACTTGGTTCAGGACCACCTTACTTGGTCGCATTGCTATTTCCAGCATATGAGCATTTTCCGATTCTTGACCACCATGTGCTTTTGCATTTGAGGTTCACTGCAACTATAAGTAAACTTATACAAAAATTAGGCATTGTATGGTAATTAAGAAATTTATGCACACAGACACAAATAAACTGGTGTAACCCATTCCTTGTTAGTGAACAGTTGGTTCGGTAAGTTGATTCTTCAGGGCCTTGATTGCCTTTATCAAACTTTTCAAGACGTGCTTTCGCAAGTTTAGTTTCAGTTGTAAGTAAATATAAACAAATCATAGTCATTATTTGGTATTTCAATTTTTTTTATAAATGAGAGTTATGAGAATTATTGTCAGCCTCTCTTTGATATGATTGATTTCGGCAAGGTTAGCGATAAAAATCCGATAATATGCATGTCAAATAAAGATGCAGTGATTAATCAAATGATGCACAACAAATTTGTTCAAAGTGGTAGAAGATGCATATTGTAATCAAACTATACGATGACATAGATAAGATCTATAGAACATGGTTGACTCAATTTATTGGACTGCTTATGTTGGGCTGGAGCTTGCCTTAATTTGAAACATACTATGATGATTAAATAAGAAGCATTCTTGGATGTCAACAACATGTACCACACATGCTTTGAAGAGAACAGCGCAAGTTGAATAACAAAATTTAGTCAAACTTCAATAGTTCCACAACACCATAAATTTCACCAGACTTGAGTAGTTGAAAATCACAAGAGGCACAAAATGAATATTTCACACCCTAAGCTATATAACATGTTATAAAATATGCATTGAAAATACACTAGTAGGCGGTACTAGAACATCAAGAAAAATTCTCTATGGGTCGATAAGATATAAGAGAAGATTGAAATTGCTCACTAATTGCAGGCAATTAGCTATCACCTGAGCTCGCTAGTGAAAGCAATCATATGGGCCATTAGCAATCTCATTTCTATCTTGCTGGTAAATGTACTCAACTATTGAACAAATATGTTCACGAAAACTAAAGTCGCTGATGGATACATAAAAACCCACCAAGCATTTTAGAATGATTTGGGGGCAACGACTCTCAAATCAGAAATCCACAGATTAAAAGGGGAAATCGGTACAGAAAATTTAAGTGGTTCAGGGGTAAGAAAAAAGTCGTATCTGTTTTGCCGACTTGCATTGCACGTAAAGTTATGCCTAAAATGTTATTCTTGACCTGGGAATAATGTAGTGTTGTAGTATATTGCCAATAAATCATGCTCAATTGTAATTGAAGCCAATATACTCAACAAGACCCATTTCATCAGAACTAAGTTCTGAATGAACTGTACTACATAGACATCAAGTTGTAGCATTTTCTCGGTATGTTAGCAATTCAGCACATCAGGTATTTATGTGTTTGAACATCATGTGAAATTAAATCGGAATTCCTTCATCAAATGGAACACAACATAATGGAGAGATCAAGAATAAAAACGACTTACCATGTTATATTAGAGATGCAAATCATGAACTTTTTGCACATGCAGGCAGGAGCTAGACCTCCAAATCTGTGTTGTACCCACAAACCTGCACACAATGCCTAATAAACCTTCTATTTAGATTAAGAATCAGGTAGGTATACAATTTTCTGTACTGTATGCACCCACCATTAGGTCTGAATTTCAAAGAAATAACAGTTCATCTACTTGTAGAACTAAAACTTGTTGCAACGACATATCATAATGAGAATTAAAAGAACCCCCTTCCTCATGTTTTTTTCTTACAGTGGTAAAAAATAACAGTCTAGGAAACAAAAACTGCCCTCTAAGCAGTATTGTTTATGATGCGTGTGCTAATCACAAAGCACGTACTCAGACAGAGTGAAAAGAGAGCAAAAGTACACAAACCAGCGAAAAGATGAAACAGAGATGCAACGTGTACCTAGGCAAGAGAAGCCACCACTGTGCTTGCACTGGTGTGCACCACCATGCCGTCAAGTGGCGGCGACCGAGGCGAACAGGGTGACATGGGTCGGCCATCCAATAGGTGGGGTTATATACTCCTAAAATAGCGGGGCAGGTGGGGCTATGGCCTTTTCTCTAAAATAGCGGGGCAGAAGATTCAGGAAGAGGCGTTTGAAGCTGTTGCCATAAAAATCAGAATGAACATCCTAACCCACCATAATCGCAAGATGAACACGTGAATCATATCCTTGCTCCTCCCAAAATTACATGCGTCATCACCCAAAAATCCACCGAGAGGCGAAAAAGAACTCCAAAAAACGAGAAAATTATTCCTAGGGGAGATTCAGTCTTACTTATTGTCTCTTGTTTGCATTTCTACACGACACAAAAACAAGCAGTACACAATAATTACTAGTAGTAGCTAATATACAACCGAATAATAAGTTAACAGAAGTGAACAACTTCCCTCCCATTGGCATTGAACATTACCACTTACAAGATGACAAGTTATAGTTGAGTACTAGTTAGCCTAACAGGCCAGCACAGTTTGACACATAAAAAATTAATCGATTGTGTACTGGGATGATCTGAACATGAACGCACAAAAAAAAGATGACTATGTAGCACTAGCAGACAGAGGAGGGTGGTCGCAGAACGCCCTAGAGCTGCACATACGAACAGGGCGAATCACGCGAGGGCCGGTGCTGGTTCGGTGCCCCTGGAACGGGGCGAATCATGCAAGCAGCCGAACATGTCACACGCTGCTAATTTGATTGATTGATGGTAAAAACTGCAGAGGATAGCCTGCTTGACGGGCCGGAGATGCTTGCGGGCCGGTGTAGCGAGGAACACGCGGCAGATCTTCGGGTGGCGTATGACACCAAAGTGGATGCGGCTAGGTGATGGTGAGGACAACATCGGGAGGGCGCGGCATTGCGACGTCGAGGACGACGGACGCCGACGGGCTCCAATTACCTAGGTTGCGATGGACGAGAAAGGGAATCGACGGTCGACGGAGTTAGCGGCGGAGGGCAACGCTTCGGGGTAGGGCTGCTGCCGCACAGGGAGGGGGAATGGGCGGTGCGCGAGGTGGGCATGACGCCGGCGTAGATTGGAATCTGGAGACTGGAGGTTGGAGATGGAGGCGTGGGGGAAATATCTGGGATTATACGGAGAAAAAAACAAAGAGACGCGGGAAGGCGTTTTTATTTTTTGAGGGGACGCGGGAAGGCATATATAGGCGGTAAAGAAATAATTTTCAGCGCCAAATTTGGTTAAGCGAAATTAGTTTAGGAAACCAAATTTGGTTAAGAGAAAAGAATTCCAGAGAAAATGGATTTTTCACATATATGGATGTACACATCCAATGTAATATCCACATTATTGAACAAAAAATATAATGCTCGTGCATTGATACACCAAACGGACGGAGTGAGACCCAAAATAATAAGGGTGGCATCCTCAAGCCGTGCAACAGGGTAGTACATCACGGTGACTTCTCTGCATATTGGTATTACTAGCACAAATGCATGTGCATTACATCGGGAGAGATATTTTGCGAGAAGCATCGGGAGAGATAATTAATGTGTCCATCAAAATAGTCTCCACAGCTATGGGGCGGTAGAGCGAGGAGTTGGGAAAACTCAAAACAGTGCCCGGGCTCATCTGCTCCCTCTCAGCAAAAAATTCAAAAAATATACTAGAAAAATTCAAAAAATTCTAAATTTTTTTGTGGTGGTAGATAATTTGACGCGTGAGGTGCGCCCCAAAATTCAACTCATTTGGACATCTGAGCAGCTCTCGGCAAAAAAGACAAATCAAGTCAAAACAGTGCGTGAACAGTATACATTTTTACAGACCCTGATTTTGTCTTTTTGCCGAGAGCTGCTCAGATGCTCAAATGAGTTGAATTTTGGGGCGCACCTCACGCGTCAAATTATCTACCACCACAAAAAAATTTGGATTTTTTTGAATTTTTCTAGTATTTGTTTTGAATTTTTTTCTAAGCGTGGGTGCAGATGAGCCCGGGTGCAGATTAGCCGCACTCGAGGAGTTGTGTGTTCTCGCGTGTCATGTTTAGCCCGCGAGATCTTCATAGTGACGGGGTTGGTCGGAGTGATGGACACCACCCTATTCATGCAATTTTTTCCCTCCGGGTCCGCCTCCGTGTCTAGGTTGTTGTCGCCTCCTTATTTTGTGGCTGCACGGCGACCTTCGAGGCATAGTTGCTTCAACCACTCTCTCCTATAAGTATCGTCAGATAGATTACTAATTGCAGCGAATCTCATTTTATTGGCATAATCAGCGCACAACCAGGTAATCCCTGCTGTACTAGGGTTTATTCTCTTAACGCTCACATGCCCACATTTTTTAAGGAGTCAATTACACCACTGGTGCCACTACTTGGCGCGAAAAATTAGTTTAATGCTAAAACTTGTGGCATACATTGAACTGGTGCCACAACTTGGCTTTGACATTCATATACGATGCAAATTACGTTTCTATACGAAGAGGGTGTTGATTAGGCACGCCAATGTGTCATGGGCCCGCTATCAGCGAGACAAAGAGGACGTGTGGCCTGCTATTTTGCACAAAAAAAACCTCAAAAAATTTTCCTCACGAAAAAGCTCTTGCCACGGCCGCAAGGGTCCACTTGTCAGCGTCTCAAAAATAATTGAAAAAATGGCACCTGCAAGGATTCAAACCGCTGTCCTGTAGCTCACAGCTGCGCGCGGCTAACCGCCTGAGCGAGGACAAATTCATGTAACAACGAGATGCTGCCCCTATATGTTCTTTGAATATTATGCAGGCTACGGTCCCTACAACCCATTTTAAATTGTTCTTTATGAAATGAATGCTTATATAAGTTTAATTTTTGTCACAGTTTTAAATAAATATTAATGTAATATACAAAAGTATTCATGCTTTAAAAAGTGTTTATATTTATACTATATTTTAGTAAATGCTTTTATAAGTTTAAAAATGTTCACAGTTTAAAAAAATCATGTAAGTATAAAAAAGTGTTCATGCTTTAAGAACGTTTTTAGTTTTCTATATATTTTCATAAATTCTTATATAAATTTTAAATATTCACAGTTTTACCAAACTATTCATGCAGTAAATAGAAGTTTTCATGCTTTGAAAAACATATATCCGTATAGTGTAATTTTTTTTACTCGTATAGTGTAAAAATAGTTGGCTGGGATTCGAAGCAGCAATATCTGGGTATCAGGTGTGAGTGGCCGCCGCACCACCCAGCCGTGTTACTTTTTATAGGAATTTATAAAATATATGTAAATTATATTCTTATGTGATAAATAATGATAATATAGAATAATATTATGTTATAAAAAAATTCAAGTATTATTTAAAACTTATCTATATAATTAAAAATATTTATGTACTCCCTCCGTCCGAAAATACTTGTCATCAAAATGGATAAAAAGGGATGTATCTAGAACTAAAATACATCTAGATGCATCCCCTTTTATTCATTTTGATGACAAGTATTTTCGGACGGATTGAGTAGTATATAAAAGTGTTCATTGTTATTTTGAAATTTATTTTATTTAGCACATTGTTACAATAATCATGTATTTATAAAGTGTTTTAAAATAACAGTGCAAAATGGGCCGCTGTGACTCCATTCCTCTTAACATAGAAAGTTTATATATGTTACGTATAAATTTTATCATAAGGAACGTTGACAATTGTACTGGGGTGGCATTTGCTCCTGCAGGTCACGGGATTGAATCCCATTGGCGACAATTTTTGCAAAATGCTGTGGGTTGCTGACAGATGGACCCCGCACAGCTCCATCTGTGAGGAAAATGAAAAAAATTCTGAGTTTTTTTTCCGCAAGATAAGCAGGCACACGTCCTCCTCGTCACCCTGTCCCTGACAGCGGGCCCGTGCCACGTAGGTGCGCCTAATCAGCACGGTGTTCGTATAGAAACATGATTTGCACCGTATATGGACGTCAAAACTAAGTTATGCCACCAGTTCAATGTATGCCGCAAGTTTAAGCACTAAACTGACTTTTCACGCCAAGTTATGACACCAGTGGTATAATTGACTCTTTTTTAAGCCAGAGCCAAACCAGCATATCCTCTTTTGTTGGCATGTGCCCACAAGTTTTTTTAATTATAGCCAGCCAACATATTCTGTTTTATTGTCAAATATCACGTGGGATGCACAAAAGTTTGCGTCTGGGCCAGGCCACTGGTAGGCATCAAAGCGACATGTGTTTGTAAGGCGTGAATAAAAATCTAAAAATGCGATGAGTTGAAAGGATCAAATTCACAACCTCAAAAAATTGCCGACATGCTGCTAGCCACTTGAACAAACAGCTCATGCTAACAAATGGCCAGCGTGAATGTTTAAGAATCCACTGTAGCGTAACATTCAAAACATTTTTTTTATTTTGATTTTTTAAAAATAAAGTAATAATTATAATTGCCGAATATTCTTCGAAACGTCAACAAATTTTGTAATCCCGATTGTTTTGTTAATTTTTGGAAAAAGACAAACAAAACATGAAACGAGAATATTTTTTGCAATTCACGAACATTGTTTTTGAAAACATAAACCATTTATAAGAAAACAAATATTTTTTAATATGTGAATTTTTTTTGAAAATGGAAACATGTTTTGAACATTGAAAACAATTTTTGAAAGCGCTTGTTTCAAACACGAACAGTAATTTGAATTTCTGGACAATTCAATAAAACATGAATATTTTTCGAATTTGTACCATTTTTGAAAAGGCAAGTTATTTTGAAAATCTCAAACAATTTAAGAAAACATAAAAAATCTATTTTTTTGAATTATAAACAATTTTGGAACGAGAAGAAAAATTTAAAGTTTCAAACATTTTTCAAAACAAAATTTTTAAATCATGAATTTTGTTTGAAAAATTGAACAAAAATTGAAATTCTAAAAATGAATGTATGACAAAGGAAAAAGTAAAAATAAACATAAAAGGGAAAACATAAAAAGGAAATAGGAAGGAACATGAGAAAGGAGAAAAAAAGGAAAAGGAAAAGAAAAAAATCGAAAAAGAACAAAGGAAAACGTAAACGGGCCTGCCCAATTACAGCGTCCTATGTGAAACTCCCACTATTTGTCGCCCTCTGCAGTTAATAAGGTTTCCCAGCTGCGTCGGCAGGGAATAAAAGGGCTGGATTCGTTGGGCCACAGCGCGCGCAGCCCACACATGAAATTACTCACAAAATTGTTTTTCTTTTATAGCAGATGGACGCATGAAAATCTAATACCACCTTGGAAAATTGGAGAAACGCACCTTGCTTTATTAGTAAAAAATTAGCGCATATGCCCGTGCGTTGCAACGAGATAGATTTTTTCAAGAGAAGCATCGGGAGAGATAATTGATGTGTCCATCATAACGGTCTCCACAACAGTGGGGCAACAGAGCGGAGAGCTGCAGTGTTCTTCTGGGTCATGTTTGGCACGCGAGATCTTTGTAGTAGTGGGGTTGGTTGGAGTGGCGGCCACTATCCAACTCGTGCCTTTTTTTCCTTCAGATCCGCCTCCTTATAGAGGTTGTGGTGACCTCCTGATTTTTTCAGAAAAATCATTAATTTCTGGGAAAAGGCAAACGAAATTTGAAATAAGAAGATTTTTTTGAAATTTGTAATTTTTTATTTGAAAACAGGAACCATCTTTAAGGCGGAGAAACGAACATTTTTCGAATCTGTGAACAATTTTTTAAATTGGAAACTTGTTTTGAACATTCAAAACCATTTTCAAAAATGTGTTTTTAGTGATGAACATTATTTTGAATTTGTGAACATTCCAATAAAAAAATAATATTTTTCGTATTTCTGGTTTTTGAAATGCAATTTATTTTAAATTCTAGAACAATTTTGGAATTTTCTTGAGAAGAAATGTGATTTGTTTTTGAATTTGGAACAAATTTGGAACAAGAATAAAAATTTAAAGTTCCAAATATTTTCAAAAATGTGAACAAATTTTAAATTCTGAAGATTTAACAAAAAAATGTACAAAAAAGAAATTATGAGAAAATACAAATAATAAATTTATGAGAAAAAGGAAAAACAACTTGGAAGGGAAAAAGAAAAATAAAAGTAGAAAAAGAACACAGAAAAATAGTCGTTGGGTGACTGATGCGAAGCTCCAACTATATGCCGCCCAGTGTGATAAATAAGGTTTTCCTCGCTACATGGGCAGGATATAAATGGGTGGCCTATCTGGGCCTTAGCGCGTGCGGGCCCATGTATGAAATTCTGGACAAAACTCTTTTTTTTTCTGACAGATGGACCACAAAAATTTAGTACCACCTCGGATATAAAAATAATAATATTTTCGGTGGTGAACGGATGAAAAAAAATTAGAGAAACAAACCTTGATTTATTAGTAGGTATAGAAATGTATAGATAGCTATGGTCCATGGTTGGTTTGCTGGTACAATGTCGGGATGACAAACTGTCAGGGAGAAATAGAAAGGTTGATCGTAGATTAAAAAAGTACTTCGTAAATCTCAAGATGATATGCTGACTTAGTCTTTCGGAGGTGCTCATAGGGGTAGGGTGTGCGTGTGTGTGTTCATAGGGATGGGTGTATGCGCATGAATATGAGCGCTTGTGTCTGATGTTCAAAAAAAAGTAGTAGACAAATTAGAACAAAAAAGTATAGCAAAGGTCTACGTCATCTGGCCATTGACACCGTGGTACATGACACATCGAGATGGGAACAGTTGTAGACAGTAAACCTTATCTCTTCGAGACAGTGCCGCCACCATCAACATGCAACTGCGACGAGACGGAACTGAGGCACTGAGACCATAACCCTGGAAAGCCAGAGGTACTTGGGTGGTGGCCAGTGGGGAATAACAACATTAGCTTATGGCCTCACGTAATTACTCAGTCGCATGTATGAATTTTAGCATGGTTGATTTAAATAGCTATCACAAGTGTAAAATTTTGTGATTATTTAAAGTTTTTCTCAATGCCAGAAATAGATCCCGCATACTAAAACGTCTCAAAGATTGTCTCTACATTAATTAAAAATACATATTTCTTTTCTAAATGTCTAGTTATAGGAAAACATTTGTGGCGCTTTGTAAATGTCTTAGGAAGCGTCTCTAGTCTCCTAGTGTCCATGAGCTTAGAGACAAATACAAAGAGCGTCCCATAAAAAGCGACTATACATGGCTATTTTGTTGTAGCGGCGGTCGGGAGGGCGACGGAGGGGCGTGGGGTTTCGCGGGTTTTGGTGGCCTCGGTGTACGAATGGAGGGGGGCGAAGGGGGAGGGGGGAGCCAAGCATAGGGACGCGCTTGTCCGAAATGTATGGTAAGTTATCAGCGTAGCCCCATCGGTTTTGACACCCGACGTGGAGCTTCATTTCCGGCTGAGGGGTCGAAGGGGGATTTCACGTGTCTGGGCTGTGCTACGTCTTGAGCTTGCGTTGGTTTTCCTTGAAGAGGAAAGGATGATGCAACAATAGTAACGTAAGTATTTCCCTCAGTTTTTGAGAACCAAGGTATCAATCCAGTAGGAGGCTTCTCAAAAGTCCCACGCACCTACACAAACAAATAAAAAACTCGCAACCAACGCAATAAAGGGGTTGTCAATCCCTTCACGGCCACTTGCGAAAGTGAAATCGGATAGAGATAGTATGCTAAGATAAATATATTTTTGGTATTTTCTATTATAGATGCAAAAAGTAAAGATGCAAATAAAAGTAGATTGAAAGCAAATATGATAAAAGATAGACCCAGAGGCCATAGGTTTCACTAGAGGCTTCTCTCAAGATAGCATAAGTATTACGGTGGGTGAACAAATTACTGTCGATCAATTGATAGAAAAGCAAATAGTTATGACATTATCTAGGCATGATCATGTATATAGGCATCACGTCCGCAACAAGTAGATCGACTCCTGCCTGCATCTACTACTATTACTCCACACATCGACCGACTCCTGCCTGCATCTAGATTTTTAAGTTCATAAAGAACAGAATAACACATTAAGCAAGATGACATGATGTAGAGGGATAAACTCATGCAATATGATACAAACCCATCTTTTTATCCTCGATGGCAACAATACAATACGTGCCTTGCAACCCTTTCTGTCACTGGGTAAGGACACCGCAAGATTGAACCCAAAGCTAAGCACTTCTCCCATGGCAAGAAAGATCAATCTAATAGGCCAAACCAAACTGATAATTCGAAGAGACTTGCAAAGATAACTCAATCATACATAAAAGAATTCAGAGGAGATTCAAATATTTCTCATAGATAAACTTGATCATAAACCCACAATTCATCGGATCTAAACAAACACACCGCAAAGAGAGTTTACATCGAACAGATCTCCACAAGAGAGGGAGAGAACATTGTCTTGAGATCCAAAAAGAGAGAAGAAGCCATCTAGCTAATAACTATGGACCCGAAGGTCTGTGGTAAACTACTCGCAACTCATCGGAAGGGCTATGGTGTTGATGTAGAAGCCCTCCATGGTCGATTCCCCCTCTGGCGGAGCGCCGGTGAAGGCTCCAAGATGGGATCTCGCGGATACAGATGGTTACGATGGTGGAAATTGTGTTTGTTGGCTCCCTGGATGTTTTCGGGGTACGTAGGTATATATAGGAGGAAGAAGTACGTCGGTGGCCGCCTGTGGGGCCCAGGAGATAGGGAGGCGCACCCAGGGGGTGGGCGCGCCCTCATGTCTCCTGGCTGCCTCGCAAGTTCTTGACTTGCACTCCAAGTTTTCTGGATCACGTTCGTTCCAAAAATCACGCTTCCGAAGGTTTCATTCCGTTTGATATTCCTTTTCTTTGAAATACTGAAATAGGCAAAAAAAAAAACAGCAATACGGGCTGGGCCTCTGGTTAGTAGGTTAAAAGGGGTAATATAATAGCATGGAACAATCAAAAATTATAGATACGTTGGAGACGTATCAAGCATCCCCAAGCTTAATTCCTGCTCGTCCTCGAGTAGGTAAATGATAAAAACAGAATTTTTGATGTGGAATGCTACCTAGCATAATTCTCAATGTAATTTTCTTTATTGTGGCATGAATGTTCAGATCCAAATGATTCAAGATAAAAGCTTATAAAACATAAAAATGATAATGCTTCAAAGCATACTAACAAATAATTATGTCCTATCAAAATAGCATAGCCAAAGAAAGCTTATCCCTATAAAATCATATAGTTAGGCCATGCTTCATTTCCATTACACAAAATACTCCCATCATGCACAACCCCGATGACGAGCCGAGCAATTGTTTCATACTTTTTAACGCGCTTCAGCTTTTTCAACTCTTACGCAATACATGAGCGTAAGCCATGGACATAGCACTTGGGTGGTAAAAGATGGTGGTTGTGAGGACAAAAAGAGGGAGAAGATACTCTCACATCAACCAGGCATATCAATGGGCTATGGAGATGCCCATCAATAGATATCAATGTGAGTGAGTAGGGATTGCCATGCAACGGATGCACTAGAGATATAAATATATGAAAGCTCAACAAAAAGAACTAAGTGGGTGCGCATCCAACTCGCTTGCTCATGAAGACCTAGGGTATTTTGAGGAAGCCCATCATTGGAATATACAAGCCAAGTTCTATAATGAAAAATTCCCACTTAGTATATGAAAGTGACAATATAGGAGACTCTCTATCATGAAGATCATGGTGCTATTTTGAAGCACAAGTGTGGAAAAAGAGATAGTAGCATTGTCCCTTCTCTCTTTTTCTCTCATTTTATTTTTTTCTCTTTTTTTCCTTTTTCCCTTTTTTTCTTTTTTTTATTTGGCCTTTCTTTTTTTCTTTTTGGCCTTTCTATTTTTTTTTCTTTTTTTTCTTTTCTTTTTGTAAAGTCCGAAGTCTCATCCCGACTTGTGGGGGAATCATAGTCTTCATCATCCTTTCTTCACCGAGACAATGCTCCAATAATGAAGATCATCACACTTTTATGGATTTACAACTCAAGGATTACAACTAAAAGCTAGAACAAAATATGACTCTATATGAATGCCTCCAGTGGTGTACCGGGATATGCAATGAATCAAGAGCGACATGTATGAAAATTATGAAGGTGGCCTTGCCACAAATACGATGTCAACTACATGATCATGCAAAAAGCAATATGACAATGATGAAACGTGTCATAATAAACGGAACGGTGAAAAGTTGCATGTCAATATATTTCGGAATGGCTATGGAAATGCCATAATGGGTAGGTATGGTGGCTGTTTTGAGGAAGGTAAATAATGGGTTCATGATACCGGCGAAAGTTGTGCGGTATAATAGAGGCTAGCAAAGTGGAAGGATGAGTGTGCGTATATCCATGGACTCACATTAGTCATAAAGAACTCATATACTTATTGCAAAAGTCTACTTAGCCCTCGAAGCAAAGTACTACTATGCATGCCCCTAGAGGGATAGATTGGTAGGAAAAGACCATCGCTCGTCCCCGACTGCCACTCATAAGGAAGACAATCAAAAGAGCACCTCATGCAACAAATTTGTCACACAACTTTTACCATACGTGCATGCTACAGGACTTGCTAACTTCAACACAAGTATTTCTCAATTTCATAATTATCCACTAGCATGACCCTAACATTACTACCTATATATCTCAAAACAATTATCAAGCAACAAATTGATCATAGCATCCAATTCACTTCCTATGATAGTTTTTATTATACCCAACTTGGATGCTCATCATTCTAGGACCAAATTTGTAACCATGGCAAATACCATGCTGTTCTAAAAGACTCTCAAAATAATATAAGTGAAGCATGAGAGACTAGTAATTTCTTCAAAATTAATCCACCGCCATGCTCTAAAAGATATAAGTGAAGTACTATAGCAAAAACTATCAAGCTCAAAAGATATAAGTGAAGCACATAGAGTATTCTAGCAAATTCTAATCAAGTGGGCTTCTCCCAAAAGGTGTGTACAACAGGGATGATTGTGGTAAACTAAAAAGCAAAGACTAATATAATACACGACGCTCCAAGCAAAACATATATCATGTGGCGAATAAAAATATAGCTCCAAGTAATGTTACCAATGAACGAAGACGAAAGAGGGGATGCCTTCGCGGGGCATCCCCAAGCTTAGGATTTTGGCTATCCTTGAATATCTTGGGGTTCCATGGGCATCCCCAAGCTTAGACTTTTGACACTCCTTATTCCATAGTCCATAAAAGCTTTACCCAAAACTTGGAAACTTCACAACACAAAACTCAACAGGAAATCTTATAAGCTCCGTTAGTGAAAGAAAATAAAACCACCACATAAGATACTGTAATAAACTCATTATTTATTTATTTTGGTGTTAAACATACTGTATTCCAACTTCTCTATGGTTCATACCCTTACATACTAGCGATAGATGCATCAAAATATGCAAACAACACACGAAAAACAGAATCTGTCAAAAACAGAACAGTCTGTAGCAATCTGTAACTAACGCAAACTTCTGGAACTCTAAAAATACTACCGAAATAGGACATACTGTAAACTTTGTTTATTGATCAGCATCAAAAAGAATCAATACAAAATCACGTTTCTGTGATTTATTGAATTTTTTCTCGTGAGCGCAAAGTTTCTGTTTTTCAGAAGAATCAAATCAACTATCATCATAGGTTATCCTATAGGTTCTACTTGGCACAAACACTAATTAAAAGATAAAAACACATCTAAAAAAAATTAGATGCAAAATTTATTAAATAATAGGAAGGAAAAATATTGGGTTGTCTCCCAACAAGCGCTTTTCTTTAAAGCCTTTTAGCTAGGCATTGATAATTTTAATGATGCTCACATGAAAGACAAGAATTGAAGCGCAAAGAAAGCATCATGAAACATGTGACAAAACACATATAAGTCTAACATACTTCCTATGCATAGGCATATTATAAGCAAACGATTTTGCAAGGCAAGCAAAAGCTAGCATATGCAAGGAAGAACAAAGAGATGATAGCAATCTCAACATGAAGGGAGGTAATTTAGTAAGATAAAAATTTTCTACAACCATATTTTCCTCTCTCATAATAATTACATGTAGGATCATAGGCAAATTCAACAAAATAGATATCACATAACATATTCTCAACACGATCCACATGCATGCAAAGTTGACACTCTTCCAAAATAGTGGGATTATCATTAACTAAAGTCATGACCTCTCCAAACCCACTTTTCTCAAAAATTTCATAAGATTAAACATTATCCAAATATGTGGAATCTAAGATTGACACTCTTCCAAACCCACTTTCAATAATATTGCAAACACTATTATCAATCTCATATTCATCATGGGGCTTAAATCAATTCTCAAGATCATAAGAAGAATCAACCCAATCATGATTATTGCAACAAGTAGTAGACATAGAAAAACTAGCATCCCCAAGCTTAGGGTTTTGCATATTATTAGCAAAATTGACATCAAGAGAATTTATATTAAAATCATTGCAATCATGCTTTTTATTCAAAGAGTTATCGTGAATCTCTTCATAAATTTCTTCATCATAATTTTCAGATTCACAAATTTCAAGCAAAGCTTTATAAAGGTAATCTAGTGCACAAAACTCACTAGTAATTGGTTCATCATAATTGGATCTCTTAAAAAGATTATTAAGAGGATGAGGATCCATAGATCTTAGGTTCTATTTAGCAATAAATAAGCATCTATTCCAACCAAACGAGCAAACGAAAGGGCAAGCAAAAGAGAGAAGAGATTGGGAAAGAGAGGGCAAATAAAACGGCAAGGGTGAAGTGGGGGAGAGGAAAACGAGAGGCAAATGGCAAATAATGTAAATCTGAGGGAGATGAGTTTGTGATGGGTACTTGGTATGTCTTGACTTGAGCGAAGACCTCCCCGGCAACAGCGCCAGAAATCCTTCTTGTTACGTCTTGAGCTTGCGTTGGTTTTCCTTGAAGAGGAAAGGGTGATGCAGCAATATTAGCGTAAGTATTTCCCTCAGTTTTTGAGAACCAAGGTATCAATCCAGTAGGAGGCTCCTCAAAAGTCCCACGCACCTACACAAACAAACAAAGAACTCGCAACCAACGCAATAAAGGGGTTGTCAATCCCTTCACGCCCACTTGCGAAAGTGAGATCTTATAGAGATAGTATGATAAGATAAATATATTTTTGGTATTTTATATTATAGATGCAAAAAGTAAAGATGCAAATAAAAGTAGATTGAAAGCAAATATGATAAAAGATAGACCCGGGGGCCATAGGTTTCACTAGAGGCTTCTCTCAAGATAGCATAAGTATTACGGTGGGTGAACAAATTACTGTCGAGCAATTGATAGAAAAGCGAATAGTTATGAGATTATCTAGGCATGATCATGTATATAGGCATCACGTCCGCAACAAGTAGAGCGACTCCTGCGTGCATCTACTACTATTACTCCACACATCGACTGACTCCTGCCTGCATATAGAGTTTCAAGTTCATAAAGAACAGAATAATGCATTAAGCAAGATGACATGATGTAGAGGGATAAACTCATGCAATATGATATAAACCCCATCTTTTTATCCTCGATGGCAACAATACAATACGTGCCTTGCAACCCTTTTTGTCATTGGGTAAGGACACCGCAAGATTGAACCCAAAGCTAAGCACTTCTCCCATGGCAAGAAAGATCAATCTAGTAGGCCAAACCAAACTGATAATTCGAAGAGACTTGCAAAGATAACTCAATCATACATAAAAGAATTCAGAGGAGATTCAAATATTTCTCATAGATAAACTTGATCATAAACCCACAATTCATCGGATCTGAACAAACACACCGCAAAAAGAGTTTACATCAAACAGATCTCCACAAGAGAGGGGGAGAACATTGTCTTGAGATCCAAAAAGAGAGAAGAAGCCATCTAGCTAATAACTATGGACCCGAAGGTCTGTGGTAAACTACTCACAACTCATCGGAAGGGCTATGGTGTTGATGTAGAAGCCCTCCGTGGTCGATTCCCCCTCCGGCGGAGCGCCGGAAAAGGCTCCAAGATGGGATCTCGCGGATACAGAAGGTTACGGTGGTGGAAATTGTGTTTCGTTGGCTCCCTGGATGTTTTCGGGGTACGTAGGTATATATAGGAGGAAGAAGTACGTCGGTGGCTGCCTGTGGGGCCCAGGACATAGGGGGCGCGCCCGGAGGGTGGGTGCGCCCTCCTGTCTCCTGGCCGCCTCGCAAGCTTCTTGACTTGCACTCCAAGTTTTCCGGATCACGTTCGTTCCAAAAATCACGCTACCGAAGGTTTCATTCCGTTTGGACTCCGTTTGATATTCCTTTTCTTCGAAATATTGAAAAGGCAACATACGGGCTGGGCCTACGGTTAGTAGGTTAGTCCCAAAAATGATATAAATGTGTAAAATAAAGCCCATAAACATCCAAAAGAGGTAATATAATAGCATGGAACAATCAAAAATTATAGATACGTTGGAGACGTATCAAGCATCCCCAAGCTTAATTCCTACTCGTCCTCGAGTAGGTAAATGATAAATACAGAATTTTTGATGTGGAATGCTACCTAGCATAATTCTCAATGTAATTTTCTTTATTGTGGCATGAATGTTCAGATCCAAATGATTCAAGATAAAAGCTTATAAAACATAAAAATAATAGTGCTTCAAAGCATACTAACAAATAATCACGTCCTCTCAAAATAGCATAGACAAAGAAAGCTTATCCCTACAAAATCATATAGTTAGGCCATGCTTCATTTCCGTTACACAAAATACTCCCATCATGCACAACCCCGATGACGAGCCGAGCAATTGTTTCATACTTTTTAACGCGTTTTAGCCTTTTCAACTCTTATGCAATACATGAGCGTAAGCCATAGACATAGCACTTGGGTGGTAAAAGATGGTGGTTGTGAGGACAAAAGGAGGGAGAAGATAGTCTCACATCAACTAGGCATATCAACGGACTATGGAGATGCCCATCAATAGATATCAATGTGAGTGAGTAGGGATTGCCATGCAACGGATGCACTAGAGCTATAAATATATGAAAGCCCAACAAAAAGAACTAAGTGGGTGTCCATCCAACTCGCTTGATCACGAAGACCTAGGGCATTTTGAGGAAGCCCATCATTGGAATATACAAGCCAAGTTCTATAATGAAAAATTCCCACTTAGTATATGAAAGTGACAACATAGGAGACTCTCTATCATGAAGATCATGGTGCTATTTTGAAGCACGTGTGGAAAAAGAGATAGTAGCATTGTCCCTTCTCTCTTTTTCTCTCATTTTCTTTTTTTCTTTTTTTTTCTTTTTCCCTTTTTTTTCTTTTTTTTTCTTTGGCCTTTCTTTTTTTCTTTTTGGCCTTTCTATTTTTTCTTTTTTTCTTTTCTTTTTGTAAAGTCCGAAGTCTCATCCCGACTTGTGGGGGAATCATAGTCTTCATCATCCTTTCCTCACCGAGACAATACTCTAATAATGAAGATCATCACACTTTTATGGATTTACAACTCAAGGATTACAACTCAAAGCTAGAACAAAATATGACTCTATATGAATGCCTCTAGCAGTGTACCGGGATATGCAATGAATCAAGAGCGACATGTATGAAAATTATGAAGGTGGCCTTGCCACAAATACGATGTCAACTACATGATCATGCAAAAAGCAATATGACAATGATGAAACGTGTCATAATAAACAGAACAGTGGAAAGTTGCATGGCAATATATCTCAGAATGGCTATGGAAATGCCATAATAGGTAGGTATGGTGGCTATTTTGAGGAAGGTAAATAATGGGTTCATGATGCCGGCGAAAGTTACGCGGTATAATAGAGGCTAGCAAAGTGGAAGGATGAGTGTGCGTATATCCATGGACTCACATTAGTCATAAAGAACTCATATACTTATTGCAAAAGTCTACTTAGCCCTCGAAGCAAAGTACTACTATGCATGCCCCTAGAGGGATAGATTGGTAGGAAAAGACCATCGCTCGTCCCCAACTGCCACTCATAAGGAAGACAATCAAAAGAGCACCTCATGCAACAAATTTGTCACACTACTTTTACCATACGTGCATGCTACGGGACTTGCTAACTTCAACACAAGTATTTCTCAATTTCATAATTATCCACTAGCATGACTGTCATGGAATTAACACGTCAGATGTCCTCATGAAAGGACTTAGTCGTGGAGCCATCGCAACGGGTTAGCTTGAAGGGGTTAAACCGGACAAGGGACACGGGAGTTTATACTAGTTCGGCCCCTTCGATGAAGGTAAAAGCCTACGTCTAGTTGTGATGGGATTGATTGGGTTTCGATGACCTGGGAGAGAAATATGCTTGCTTGAGTCTCGAGTTGTTGTCTGTTGTCCCTGAACCGCCGCCGGGTCGTCCCTTTATATACACAGGTTGACGCCCGGCCGGTCTACAGAGCCCCGAGGCCGACTCATACAAAGTGTCCGGCTCGGTCTCTCCTTTCCTAACTTATATTACAAGTTTACATAATCATGGCGGTTTACCACTGTGGGCCCTAATTCGCCTTTGGGATGCGGGCTTCTAAGCTTCATTAGTAAAACGTCATCTTCTGGATCTTCATGGGCTTCAGCATAGTCGAGGGTGAACCGGGCCCTCCTGGCCGGTTTACACTCAGTAGCTATATCCTCAACATTAGGCCCCAGATTGATTTGAATTTGTTCATGTCAATCTTCAATACTTCAAAGATATCTTGTAGGCGTCTTCTTGTATTTTCGTAAACCGCCATATTGTCTTCTCCTGTAAATTTTGTAAACCCCCGTGATGTCATCTTCTGAACACAGCAACGGTCCATCATGACATCATCTCTGTATAAAAAAATTTAAAAAGATTCCCTTCACTTAATGGTTATCCCGAAAGTCGAGGCGACAGGCACACCCATTCTGCCGTTTCAGGCTCCTTGATTCTCGCGCGTGCCATTTTACTCTTTCCTCTATAAATAAGGCTCGAGGGCCCTTCTCTCTTTTCCCCTTCTGTGCCTTCTTCTTCCTCGCGACGCCCAAGCTCTGAAGCTCCGCCGCCGTCCGTGATCCTTGAGAATTGCATCAACAAAGGCGGCTGCATCAACCTGAAACGGACCAGAAACTCGTCGCACCCATCCACAGCAAACCTGCAGTGGTAAGTTTCCTCTTTCCTTCATCTTTAGATCTGTGTTTAGGGTTTGCGAGCTCCTCTGTACAATTCTTCATTCTTCTTCTTCGTCGTTCCTTCTGCTGTGGTAGTTTTGATCCAATAGCAGTGTAGATCTCATGCGATAGTTACTCCGCATCCGTTTTTAATGCTAGCAGATTGTCCTTTTTCTTCTGTAGAGTACACGACCTTCCTTGTTCTGCTTAGAGCCTCTAGAGATCACAGAAAAAATTGCTTTACAGATGTGCGGTAGATCCAAATAAATTTGATCATTGTGTGAAACCTGTTTCTGTCAACACTTAGCAGAAATTTTGAATCCTGGCCCTTCTGCCTATGGGCGGTTTAACCTTTTGATAGCCAATCCGCCATATATCATTAGCCCTCTCTTAAACTGCCAACTGAACCTTGCATAGTATTTTCCCCCGGTTTAACACTGGATTGTACACCTTAAACCGTAAATTGTAAAACCGGCACTTGTTTTTTCCTTTCAGTTCCCCCCTTCTGTAATGACGAAACAATTTGCTGCTTGCAATTGGGTTCCATCCCGGATCACGGAAACACAAATCAACGGTTATGTTACCACTGGTGCTTTAGCCTCAAAAAGAGTTCTCCACTGGCGAGTTCCAGAATCGGAATGTCCACCTGAACCTCAAGAAGGAGAGGTGATTGTTTTTATGCAACACTTAGACCGGGGATTCAGTCTTCCCGAATCAAAATTTTTCCGGGATGTCCTCGCAAGCTTCCAACTCCATCCGCAAGATATTGGTCCAAACTCTGTGTGCAATATATGCAACTTTCAAGTTTTCTGCGAAGTTTATCTTCAAGAAGAGCCAACCGTGGAGCTATTCCGGGACTTCTTTCATCTGAACCGCCGCACAGAATTCTCAGATGGCCCCAACACAGAGCTTGGCGGCGTTTCAATTCAAAAAACGAAAGAAGTCGACTTCCCTCATGCAAAACATCATAGCCATCCTAAAGATTGGAATCATACCTGGTTTTACTGCCGGAACACTACCCCTGATGGAGAAAATCCTTTGCCGGGTTATCGCCCTTACCGGCTTAGCAACGGCCACCCATTACCTTCACGCTTGACCGCCGGAGAACGGAAGAATTTTGCACCTCAACTCGCCAGGCTCCAGGCTCTGATGGCCAACGGCTTAACTGGCATTGATCTTGTCCGCTGCTGGGTTTCTTGGGGCATTTTACCTTTAAGCCACCGCCCCGGATTGATGCATGAATATACTGGTGATGTCAAAGACCCTCAACGATATCACGAAATAGTAATGACCGATCTTGAAGTTACTGAATCGGTGAAGAAAATGCTTGATGAACCGATCTTTGCATGCAGGCAAACCGGGTTGGCTCCATTTTGCATCTCCAATAAACCGCCAGCGGTAAAGTTCATCTAAATACTTTACTGATTTGCTTCCGTATTGACTGTATACTAACCTTTCCTTGTCTTAATTTCAGGCTAACAACTCCTTTTGGAAACGGACTAAACCGGCCCGAGCTCCTCGTGCAAAGACCAAGGCCACCAAGAAAGCTGGCAAGAAGAAAACTACCGAGTCTTCTGATCCGCCAGAAGATGAAGAATCAGACGCTGAGGTAGAACTTGACTCACTTGGTTCCTTTTTCGTTCATCTTATTGACAATGACTATTCCCGAGATGATGCTGAGGCCAGCCATGCAGAACATGTTGAGGTAATCCTTCTTTCTTCCGATTCAGATCTTGTACCGGTTCAAAGAATTCGCCGCACAGTCCGGAAAGTAAAACAATCTCACCCCCTTGCTTATTTGGATCCAAAATTTTCTTTAAAGACACAACAAGTTGAAGAACGTCGCACAACCCGGCATAGTGGTCAACAAATCACGTCGTCCGGTTTAGCTGATACGCCAACCCGGAAACATCGTCCAGAGGTGACTTGTTCTCTTGAAAAACGTTATCCTTTGAAAGGTTTCTTACGATGCCCTCTCAATCCGTCTGACCCGAATTACCAGGCTTCTTCCAACTCGTCTGGCGGTTCTTCAACCACTCAGCTGCCTCATCTCAAAGTCGTCGCTGGGTAAGTATATTACTCCTTAATTTGTTTGTTTCATTTGTCGGTTTACCATATTCTAACCTTTGATGTTGTAGTGCCAAGACTCGATTAAGTAAGAAAGGCAAGACCAGCGACCTTACTGTTGATGTTAATCCGGAGAAGACTCCAGAGCATCATGGCGAAGACCCTGAAGTTGCGATAGACAGCTCTGCTGGGCAAAACCAAGATGCTGATGCTAACCCGCCAGAGGTTGAACCGAATGTAGAGTTTGATACTTCACATCCTCCTGCTCCTCCAAGTCCAACAGTGGAACAGCGGGGCTCAACTGCTGATCCGCCAAGCCCGGTTAACAAACCGCCAAGCCCTGCTACCAAGGCGCCAAGCCCTGTTAAGAATGTCAATTCATCCAGTCCGGCTAAAGATGATGACGTTGTTGTTACTGGCACTGCATATACCGCCCCTGGTAATCCGGTTTCTCTATCAAAGCACACTGCCAAGGATGAATTTGCTGCTATGAGCAAGGGGAAGGGGAAGACTGATTTGTTAGCTTATGTCGATCTCTCTTCTCAATACCTTCACTCTGGCTTCTTGAACCGACTTTACACAAGCCGTGATTATGAAGCCAGTTTAATAAATCTGATGAAGGAGCGCTATGAGGTAAACAATTTTGCTCTTTGCTCTGTACTTTCATTGCATTGTAGCCCCCAAGGGACGGTTTGTCTTTAGAAAGTCAAACCGGGACTTTGTATATTCCATACTGTACTTTATGAAATTTCCTTGTGTATTTATGATCAAACACACATTAGCCCCCAAGTGCCATGATTAAAACTTGTATTAATCCTTGGGACTTCAATAATCAACAGAAAAATGATCCGCATTAGCCCCCAAGTGCCAAATGTATAACTGGTTATATGCTTGGGACTTTAACAAAGATATTGACATGCTCTCTTGTTGTTGCAGAGTGAGATAAACCAACAAGTCTTGCAAATTGCTAACCTTCAAGAAAATCTGAAAACCCAGCAAGCAGAAACTACCAAGGGCAAGGATGAGTTGAAAACTGCCTTAACCACCATGGAGCAGCTCAAAGAATGGTTCAAGTCTGAGCAGGCCAACTGGGATACCGAAAAGGCTGGATTGCTGAAGTGGGCGGAAAATGCTGAGTCAGCTCTTAAACCGATGACGGAAGAGCTTACTGGATTAAAGCGCCAAGTCAATGCCATGACCTCTGCAATATTCGGTAAGCATTGTTTACCAAGGCTTTATGAATACTCCGCTTTGAAATTTTCTCCGGTTTAACATGAACTTCTTAAACCGCTATAGGTAGTCGCATTGCTCATCTGGGTTCTGATATGCGGAAGAAACTCAAGGCCGCGTATACGCTGATTGAACAACTGTATACCGGCGTCCAACAGGTTATCTGCGCCACTTCTTATGACAATGTGGCTCCAACACTAATCAAAGACACGCTGGACCGGCTATCCATGACGCCAGCGTAGATAGAAGAATTGAAGCGATCCCCTGCCCGGGCTGGCACTTTACTAGCACTGACTCGAGCCAAGGCATGGATAGCTGATCTTGATCCGGCTGATATAGCCAAGGGCTTCCCCAATGCACAAACTTGGGCTCAGACGAGGGGTTGAATGTATTCTATCCCGGCTATATGAATAAGCCTGCTGCTGCACTACGGCGGTTTGAAGAAGGTCTCTCGCCCGCCGCGTCTCGACTGCTGCTATTGAATCACCCTCCATCGGAAAGGCTGCCAGGCGTGAGGCTGCGGCAATCATGTTATCCAGAGGGCTCGAGAAGTGACCCGGTGGTATAGACACGTATTGCGGCGGGTTATCTGTTCGTCGGGGTGGCTCCGCCATCCGTAGTTGATCCGGAGCTGTCCTAGGCACCTCAGTCTGGTTTGCAGCTGCCGGATTGCTCGGCCCAGCGCCTGGCGTCTGAAAGAGATTTAACCCTTCGTAAACCGGCGGCAGACGTGACCGGTACTTCCTTCGCATTACATCCACTGATGCGGTCCGATCCAGCATGAGCTGGTAATTCTGTGCCTGTATCCGATGTGATTGGGCATCCAAAGCGGCCCGTTCTTCAGCCATCCTAGTATCCTCAGCTGCTAGGTCCTCCTTAGCCTGTGCTATTTGGTCCTTCAGTTTCGCAACGTCCGTGTTGTGCTGATCCCGCGTCTCCGGGGTGACTTTCGTGGTTAACAAGGTCGCCCAGGCGTCCATCAAACCGGAGAGGACTTGCGCCGGACGGCGCGCCGGGACTCCTGCCGCGGCTGCTGATCCGGTATTCATCGCTGCAGTAGATGAAGACTGCAACATGGGCTGTGTTCCGGCCATGTAAACAGCAACCCGACTTGGAGGTCCAAGGAGGTCCGGAATACTGTTGCCATCGGAATATCCTTCGAACGCACCACTATGAATCTGGTACAAGGACCCAGTTTCGCCAGTGGATGACTCGCCGTCGGAGTATACGGCTGTCTCGCCTTCAGACACCTGTTCAGATCCGATCCCATGGGCACATCCTACAACGCACACTTCACGGCGGGCTTAACCCGGGCTGGACTCGCACGCTGATCCGTCTCGACGAGGTCGGTGCAGTTGTCCGGCTCAGGGCCCGGTTCGCCGATCTTGCCGATGAAGACATGAATTCCGCCGAAGGGAACCCGGTACCCGTACTCGATCGAGCCGGCCTCGGGGCCCCATCCTTCGTCGTCGATGTAGAGCTTGCCGCGACAACTTTTGGTCATCCGACCGATCACGTACCCCTTAAGTCCTTCAGAGCAGCCCTTCAAGAACTCGACACCATCATGCGATAGCCCCACGGTGGGCGCCAACTGTCGTGGAATTAACACGTCAATGTCCTCATGAAAGGACTTAGTCGTGGAGCCATCGCAACGGGTTAGCTTGAAGGGGTTAAACCGGACAAGGGACACGGGAGTTTATACTAGTTCGGCCCCTTCGATGAAGGTAAAAGCCTACGTCTAGTTGTGATGGGATTGCTTGGGTTTCAATGACCAGGGAGCGAAATACGCTTGCCTGAGTCTCGAGTTGTTGTCTGTTGTCCCTGAACCGCCGCCGGGTCGTCCCTTTATATACACAGGTTGACACCTGGCCGGTCTACAGAGCCCCGAGGCCGACTCATACAAAGTGTCCGGCTCGGTCTCTCCTTTCCTAACTTATATTACAAGTTTACATAGTCATGGCGGTTTACCACTTTGGGCCCTAATCCGCCTTTGGGCTGCGGGCTTCTAAGCTTCATTAGTAAAACGCCATCTTCTGGATCTTCATGGGCTTCAGCATAGTCGAGGGTGAACCGGGCCCTCCTGGCCGGTTTACACTCAGTAGCTATATCCTCAACAATGACCCTGACATTACTACCTTTATATCTCAAAACAATCATCAAGCAACAAATTGATCATAGCATCCAATTCACTTCCTATGATAGTTTTTATTATAGCCAACTTGGATGCTCATCATTCTAGGACCAAATTTGTAACCATAGCAAATACCATGCTGTTCTAAAAGACTCTCAAAATAATATAAGTGAGGCATGAGAGACTAGCAATTTCTTCAAAATTAATCCACCGCCATGCTCTAAATGATATAAGTGAAGTACTAGAGCAAAAACTATCAAGCTCAAAAGATATAAGTGAAGCACATAGAGTATTCTAGCAAATTCTAATCAAGTGGGCTTCTCCCAAAAGGTGTGTACAGCAAGGATGATTGTGGTAAACTAAAAAGCAAAGAATAATATAATACACGACGCTCCAAGCAAAACACATATCATGTGGCGAATAAAAATATAGCTCCAAGTAAAGTTACCAATGAACGAAGACGAAATAGGGGATGCCTTCCCGGGGCATCCCCAAGCTTAGGATTTTTGGCTATCCTTGAATATCTTGGGGTGCCATGGGCATCCCCAAGCTTAGGCTTTTGGCAATCCTTATTCCCTAGTCCATAAAAGCTTTACCCAAAACTTGAAAACTTCACAACACAAACTCAACAGGAAATCTTATAAGCTCCGTTAGTGAAAGAAAACAAAACCAGCACATAAGGTACTGTAATGAACTCATTCTTTATTTATTTTGGTGTTAAACCTACTGTATTCCAACTTCTCTATGGTTCATACCCTTACATACTAGCCTTAGATGCATCAAAATAAGCAAACAACACACGAAAAACAGAATCTGTCAAAAACAAAACAGTCTGTAGCAATCTGTAACTAGCAAACTTCTGGAACACTAAAAATACTACTGAAATAGGACGTACTGTAAACTTTGTTTATTGATCAGCATCAAAAAGAATCAATGCAAAATCACGTTTCTGTGATTTATTGATTTTTTTCTCGTGAGCGCAAAGTTTCTGTTTTTCAGCAGAATCAAATCAACTATCATCATAGGTTATCCTATAGGTTCTACTTGGCACAAACACTAATTAAAAGATAAAAACACATCTAAACAGAAAGTAGATGCAAAATTTATTAAATAACAGGAAGGAAAAATATTGGGTTGTCTCCCAACAAGCGCTTTTCTTTAAAGCTCTAGGCATTGATAATTTTAATGATGCTCACATGAAAGACAAGAATTGAAGCGCAAAGAAAGCATCATGAAACATGTGACAAAACACATCTAAGTCTAACATACTTGCTATGCATAGGCATATTATAAGCAAACAATTTTGCAAGGCAAGCAAAAGCTAGCATATGCAAGGAAGAACAAAGAGATGATAGCAATCTCAACATGAAGGGAGGTAATTTAGTAAGATAAAAATTTCTACAACCATATTTTCCTCTCTCATAATAATTACATGTAGGATCATCGGAAAATTCAACAAAATAGATATCACATAACATATTCTCAACACGATCCACATGCATGCAAAGTTGACAGTCTTCCAAAATAGTGGGATTATCATTAACTAAAGTCATGACCTCTCCAAACCCACTTTTCTAAAAAATTTCATAAGATTGAACATTATCCAAATATGTGGGATCTAAGATTGACACTCTTCCAAACCCACTTTCAATAATATTGCAAACACTATTATCAATCTCATATTCATCATGCGGCTTAAATTAATTCTCAAGATCATAAGAAGAATCACCCCAATCATGATTATTGCAACAAGTAGTAGACATAGAAAAACTAGCATCCCCAAGCTTAGGGTTTTGCATATTATTAACACAATTGACATGAAGAGAATTTATATTAAAATCATTGCAATCATGCTTTTTATTCAAAGAGTTATCGTGAATCTCTTCATAAATTTCTTCATCATAATTTTCAGATTCACAAATTTCAAGCAAAGCTTTATAAAGGTAATCTAGTGCACAAAACTCACTAGCAATTGGTTCATCATAATTGGATCTCTTAAAAAGATTAGCAAGCGGATGAGGATCCATAGACCTTAGGTTCTGTTTAGCAATAAATAAGCATCTATTCCAACCAAATGAGCAAACGAAAGGGCAAGCAAAAGAGAGAAGAGATTGGGAAAGAGAGGGCAAATAAAATGGCAAGGGTGAAGTGGGGGAGAGGAAAACGAGAGGCAAATGGCAAATAATGTAAATGCGAGGGAGATGAGTTTGTGATGGGTACTTGGTATGTCTTGACTTGACCGAAGACCTCCCCGGCAACGGCGCCAGAAATACTTCTTGCTACGTCTTGAGCTTGCGTTGGTTTTCCTTGAAGATGAAAGGGTGATGCAACAATAGTAGCGTAAGTATTTCCCTTAGTTTTTGAGAACCAAGGTATCAATCCAGTAGAAGGCTCCTCAAAAGTCCCACGCACCTACACAAACAAACAAGGAACTCGCAACCAACGCAATAAAGGGGTTGTCAATCCCTTCATGGCCACTTGCGAAAGTGAGATCTGATAGAGATAGTATGATAAGATAAATATATTTTTGGTATTTTATATTATAGATGCAAAAAGTAAAGATGCAAATAAAAGTAGATTGAAAGCAAATATGATAAAAGATAGACCCGGAGGCCATAGGTTTCACTAGAGGCTTGTCTCAAGATAGCATAAGTATTACGGTGGGTGAACAAATTACTGTCGAGCAATTGATAGAAAAGCGAATAGTTATGAGATTATCTAGGCATGATCATGTATATAGGCATCACGTCCGCAACAAGTAGACCGACTCCTGCCTGCATCTACTACTATTACTCCACACATCGACCGACTCCTGCCTGCATCTAGAGTTTTAAGTTCATAAAGAACAAAATAACGCATTAAGCAAGACGACACGATGTAGAGGGATAAACTCATGCAATATGATATAAACCCCATCTTTTTATCCTCGATGGCAACAATACAATACGTGCCTTGCAACCCTTTCTGTCACTGGGTAAGGACACCGCAAGATTGAACCCAAAGCTAAGCACTTCTCCCATGGCAAGAAAGATCAATCTAGTAGGCCAAACCAAACTGATAATTCGAAGAGACTTGCAAAGATAACTCAATCATACATAAAAGAATTCAGAGGAGATTCAAATATTTCTCATAGATAAACTTGATCATAAACCCACAATTCATCGGATCTCGACAAACACACCACAAAAAGAGTTTACATCGAATATATCTCCACAAGAGAGGGGGAGAACATTGTATTGAGATCCAAAAATAGAGAAGAAGCCATCTAGCTAATAACTATGGACCCGAAGGTCTGTGGTAAACTACTCACAACTCATCGGAAGGGCTATGGTGTTGATGTAGAAGCCCTCCATGGTCGATTCCCCCTCCGGCGGAGCGCCGGCGAAGGCTCCAAGATGGGGTCTCGCGGATATAGAAGGTTACGGTGGTGGAAATTGTGTTTCGTTGGCTCCCTGGATGTTTTCGGGGTACGTAGGTATATATAGGAGGAGGAAGTACGTCGGTGGCTGCCTGTGGGGCCCAGGAGATGGGGGGGGGGGTGCCCACGGGTGGTGGGCGCGCCCTCCTATCTCCTGGCCGCCTCACAAGCTTCTTGACTTGCACTCCAAGTTTTCCGGATCACGTTCGTTCCAAAAATCACGCTCCCGAAGGTTTCATTCCGTTTGGATCCGTTTGATATTCCTTTTCTTCGAAATACTGAAATAGGCAAAAAAACAGCAATACGAGCTGGGCCTCCGGTTAGTAGGTTAGTCCCAAAAATGATATAAATGTGTAAAATAAAGCCCATAAACATCCAAAAGGGGTAATATAATAGCATGGAACAATAAAAAATTATAGATACATTGGAGACGTATCAAGCATCCCCAAGCTTAATTCCTGCTCGTCCTCGAGTAAGTAAATGATAAAAACAGAATTTTTGATGTGGAATGCTACCTAGCATAATTCTCAATGTAATTTTCTTTATTGTGGCATGAATGTTCAGATCCAAATGATTCAAGATAAAAGCTTATAAACATAAAAATAATAATGCTTCAAAGCATACTAACAAATAATCATGTCCTATCAAAATAGCATAGCCAAAGAAAGCTTATCCCTACAAAATCATATAGTTAGGCCATGCTTCATTTCCATTACACAAAATACTCCCATCATGCACAACCCCGATGACGAGCCGAGCAATTGTTTCATACTTTTTAACGCGCTTCAGCTTTTTCAACTCTTACGCAATACATGAGCGTAAGCCATGGACATAGCACTTGGGTGGTAAAAGATGGTGGTTGTGAGGACAAAAAGTGGGAGAAGATAGTCTCACATCAACTAGGCGTATCAATGGGCAATGGAGATGCCCATCAATAGATATCAATGTGAGTGAGTAGGGATTGCCATGCAACAGATGCACTAGAGATATAAATATATGAAAGCTCAACAAAAAGAACTAAGTGGGTGTGCATCCAACTCGCTTCCTCACGAAGACCTAGGGCATTTTGAGGAAGCCCATCATTGGAATATACAAGCCAAGTTCTATAATGAAAAATTCCCACTTAGTATATGAAAGTGACAACATAGGAGACTCTCTATCATGAAGATCATGGTGCTATTTTGAAGCACAAGTGTGGAAAAAGAGATAGTAGCATTGTCCCTTCTCTCTTTTTCTCTCATTTTATTTTTTTTCTCTTTTTTTTCTTTTTCATTTTTTTTTCATTTTTTCTTTGGCCTTTCTTTTTTTCTTTTTGGCCTTTATATTTTTTTTCTTTTTTCTTTTCTTTTTGTAAAGTCCGAAGTCTCATCCCGACTTGTGGGGGAATCATAGTCTTCATCATCCTTTCCTCACTGAGACAATGCTCTAATAATGAAGATCATCACACTTTTATGGATTTACAACTCAAGGATTACAACTCAAAGCTAGAACAAAATATGACTCTATATGAATGCCTCCAGCATTGAACCGGGATATGCAATGAATCCAGAGCGACATGTATGAAAATTATGAAGGTGGCCTTGCCACAAATACGATGTCAACTACATGATCATGCAAAAAGCAATATGACAATGATGAAACATGTCATAATAAACGGAACGGTGGAAAGTTGCATGGCAATATATCTCGGAATGGCTATGGAAATGCCATAATAGGTAGGTATGGTGGCTGTTTTGAGGAAGGTAAATAATGGGTTCATGATACCGGTGAAAGTTGCGCGGTATAATAGAGGCTAGCAAAGTGGAAGGATGAGTGTGCGTATATCCATGGACTCACATTAGTCATAAAGAACTCATATACTTATTGCAAAAGTCTACTTAGCCCTCGAAGCAAAGTACTACTATGCATGCCCCTAGAGGGATAGATTGGTAGGAAAATACCATCGCTCGTCCCCGACTGCCATTCATAAGGAAGACAATCAAAAGAGCACCTCATGCAACAAATTTGTCACACAAGTTTTACCATACGTGCATGCTACGGGACTTGCTAACTTCAACACAAGTATTTCTCAATTTCATAATTATCCACTAGCATGACCCTAACATTACTACCTTTATATCTCAAAACAATTATCAAGCAACAAATTGATCATAGCATCCAATTCACTTCCTATGATAGTTTTTATTATACCCAACTTGGATGCTCATCATTCTAGGACCAAATTTGTAACCATGGAAAATACCATGCTGTTCTAAAAGACTCTCAAAATAATATAAGTGAAGCATGAGAGACTAGCAATTTCTTCAAAACTAATCCACCGCCATGCTCTAAAAGATATAAGTGAAGTACTATAGCAAAAACTATCAAGCTCAAAAGATATAAGTGAAGCACATAGAGTGTTCTAGCAAATTCTAATCAAGTGGGCTTCTCCCAAAAGGTGTGTACAGCAAGGATGATTGTGGTAAACTAAAACGCAAAGACTAATATAATACACGACTGTCGGTGTACTAGAGTAGGGGTACCCTAGTATCACGAACTTGTGCACGGGCAGTTGCAGCACCCCGCGGCAGGGCTTGCCGGGTGACCGCCAAGGTCCTCCGTGATTCCTTTGGATCCATTCAAGAACAAAGTATTCAAGCCAAGGAGACAAGGCCCCGACAAGAGGAGCTTGCCGGGAAGGCCAACCAAGGCATCTCAAGGAACTTGCCGCGACGCGCCACGCGTCCCGGCAAGGCCCGGTGAGCGACAAGCTTCCGGACGCGACAAGACAACGACCGCGGCAAGGCGCTTGCCGCGGCAAGCTACCACTCTGTACCCGCGCCCCAGGACATCCACCAACGTGTCGCCCTGGGGCCTTTCCAGGCACGCTGGTAAGAGGCTGTGCAGCCAGCGGTGCGCGGTGGCAAGCGACGCTGACAAGATTGCCATCGTGGCGAGCGGTGGCGTCCCTGACGGTCCCTTTTTGCACTATTTGGGCGACGTAGACGGGCATTTAATGCCTTTGTCCCCTGCCGTCAGGGTTAGGTATGATACACTGTACAGGTAGTTGTACCAACCGCAATTCCTTTTCCATTTTTACCCTTGTCTACATTGCCACCTGTCGGAGACCCCTTTAGCATATAAAAAGGAGGCCCATGCGCAACGTAGAGGGGGGTTCGAGGGCAGAAAAACACTCACGCTCGGTCTCGTTAGCAGCTAGTGTGTACTGTAGCACTCAGCGCTCCCGAGCAAGAAGTCAATACACCCAGACATGCAGCAGTAGGAGTGTTATCTCTCCGAAGAGCTCCAAAGCTGGGTAAACTGCTCGTGTGCTTCGGCTCGATCCGCTCTTCGTGCGATCTCCACCCCCCGCCGAACCGAAAGGGGCTCGATCCGCCGGTCCCATAGGTGTTCGTGGATCAGTTTCCCCAACATCTTTGGCGCGCCAGGTAGGGGGCGTCGAGGTTGTGTGAACCTGATCCGGCGTTCACACGAGCTAGATCTTCATCTCCTTCATCGACATGCCACCGAAGAAGAAGGTTTCGATGGCAGCTGTTCCATCCATGTCGATCCCACCACCACTGG
Organism: Triticum dicoccoides; assembly: GCF_002162155.2. Lineage (NCBI taxonomy): Eukaryota > Viridiplantae > Streptophyta > Magnoliopsida > Poales > Poaceae > Triticum > Triticum dicoccoides. Next base: position 84,417,978 of record NC_041385.1, read on the forward strand.
AGCAAACGGGTGGTGGGGTAGACGCCGGCGGAAGAACGGACATCGACGAGGGAGCTCACGGTGCTGCCAGGTCCAAGGACAAGGCTGCGCAGACCTCGGCGTCCGTACATGCACCGCGCCCATCTCAGGAGGCGCAGGACCGACAGCGTCATGGTATCCGCAGTGCCATACGTTTGTTGGACCAAGATCGAGCTGGTGGATCTTGGGGTGCTCAAGACCAGCATGCACGCGAACATGCTGGCACGAGCGAGACACGGTCGCCTGGACGGGATACTGCTTCTTCTAACATAGTTAGAAGTCCGAGCATATCCCGCTCCTCGCGCCGTTCGCCACTGCCGCCCACCACTCCAGCAGAAGCTTTGGCGCGAGCTCAACTGCTTCTGGATTACCCTCCAACGGCAGACAAGATCGATGGATGGAGGGCCACCATTCAGAGTCTCATCGGCTTCGCCAACGGCGACACTCCGCGACAGCCGAGTACATCGCTGCCGCGGCAGGATTGCCAGGCGTGAGCCGATGGCGACGAAACCGGTGGAGGTGCAACCACCATGCACTCTCCACCCCGAAGGCCAAGATCGCCGACTCGCCGGATCCACCTCGACAACGACTCCACCGCATCATCAGATCCACGAGCTCGTCGCGATCAGCGTCAAGTTCTTCACGAACGACAGCAAGAAGACGCTCGTACTCGCATCGAGCACCGAAGAGAAGCGCGGCATCAATCGGACCAACGCGCTGGGCCCTCTGTCGACATGCATGCACCAGGGGAACCAGGCGACTTGTCGTACGCGGTAGGTTGCCCTGCGTTCACTCGTGAGCTGCGGCAAGTCCAGTGGCCCAGCACGAAAAATTTCAAGCCAGATGTACCAGAGAAGTACAACGGCAAGTCGCATCCGTCAGAGTTCCTCAGCATCTACACCATCGCGGTGCAAGCTGCCGGGGGGCGGGACGACAAGATCCTGGCCAACTACTTCCCACTGGTGCTCAAGCCCAATGTCAGATCCTGGCTCATGCACTTGCTGGACAACTCCATATCCTCCTGGGCAGACCTATGCCATCAGTTTGTCGGCGCCTTTACAGGCGGCCACAAGCCTCATGGCCAAGAGAGTGACCTTCATCTGCTCGCCCAGAAGGAAGGAGAGCCCCTGCGCAAGTACATTCAGAGATTTAGCCGCGTGCAGCACAACATCCCAGATGTCCACCCTGCCGCGGTAATCAGCGCGTTCCATCAGAACGTGCGAAACCACAGGATGCGGGTGTTGGGGAACGTTGCAGAAAATTAAAATTTTTTCCTACGGTTTCACCAAGATCCATCTATGAGTTCATCTAAGCAACGAGTCAAGGGAGAGAGTTTGCATCTACATACCACTTGTAGATCGCGTGCGGAAGCTTGCAAGGTGATGACGTAGTCGTACTCGACGTGATCCAAATCACCGATGACCAGCGCCAAACGGACGGCACCTCCGCGTTCAACACACGTACGGAACAGCCACGTCTCCTCCTTCTTGATCCAGCAAGGAAGGGAGGAGAGGTTGAGGGAGATGGCACCAGCAGCAGCATGACGGTGTGGTGTTGATGGAGCTGCAGTACTCCGGCAGAGCTTCGCTAAGCACTATGGAGGTGGAGGAGGTGTTGGGGAGGGAGAAGGAGGCAACCAAAGGCCAGGGCGTTCAGGTATGAAGTCCCTCCTCTCCCCCACTATATATAGGGGTGCCAAGGGGGGGTGGCCGGCCCTAGGAGATCCAATCTCCTAGGGGGTGCGGCGGCCAAGGGGGGTTTTCCCTCCCCCCAAGGCACCTAGGAGGTGCCTTACCCTCCTAGGACTCTTGCCCCCTTAAACCCTAGGCGCATGGGCCTATGTGGGGCTGGTGCCCTTGGCCCATTAGGCCAAGGCGCACCCCCTACAGCCCATGTGGCCCCCCGGGACAGGTGGACCCACCCGGTGGACCCCCGGGACCCTTCCGGTGGTCCCGGTACAATACCGATAACCCCGAAACTTGTCCCGATGCCCGAAACAGGACTTCCCATATATAAATCTTTACCTCCGGAGCATTCCGGAACTCCTCGTGACGTCCGGGATCTCATCCGGGACTCCGAACAACATTCGGGTTACTGCATATACATATCCCTATAACCATAGCGTAACTGAACCTTAAGTGTGTAGACCCTACAGGTTCGGGAGACATGCAGACATGACCGAGACGCTCTCAGTCAATAACCATCAGCGGGATCTGGATACCCATGATGGCTCCCACATGCTCCTCGATGTTGTCATCGGATGAACCACTATGTCGAGGATTCGATCAAACCCTGTATGCAATTCCCTTTGTCAAATCGGTACGTTACTTGCCCGAGACTCGATCGTCGGTATCCTAATACCTTGTTCAGTCTCGTTTCCGGCAAGTCACTTTACTCGTACCGTAATGCATGATCCCGTGTCCAACACCTTGGTCACATTGAGCTCAATATGATGATGCATTACCGAGTGGGCCCAGAGATACCTCTCCGTCATACGGAGTGACAAATCCCAGTCTCGATCCGTGTCAACCCAACAGCTACTTTCGGAGATACCTGTAATGCACCTTTATAGTCACCCAGTTACGTTGTGACGTTTGGTACACCCAAGGCACTCTTACGGTATCCGGGAGTTACACGATCTCATGGTCGAAGGAAGAGATACTTGACACTTGCAAAGCTCTAGCAAAACGAACTACACGATCTTTTATGCTATGCTTACGATTGGGTCTTGTCCATCACATCATTCTCCTAATGATGTGATCCCGTTATCAACGACATCCAATGTCCATAGTCAGGAAACCATGACTATCTGTTGATCACAACGAGCTGGTCAACTAGAGGCTTACCAGGGACATAGTGTGGTCTAAGTATTCACACGTGTATTACGATTTCCGGATAATACAGTTATAGCATGAATAAAAGACAATTATCATGAACAATGAAATATAATAATACTTTTATTATTGCCTCTAGGGCATATTTCCAACAGTCTCCCACTTGCACTAGAGTCACTAATCTAGTTACATTGTGATGAATCGAACACCCATAGAGTTCTGGTGTTGATCATGTTTTGCACGCGAGAGAGGTTTAGTCAGCGGATCTGCGACATTCAGATCCGTGTGCACTTTGCAAATCTCTATGTCTCCATCTTGAACATTTTCACGGATGGAGTTGAAACGACGCTTGATGTGCCTGGTCTTCTTGTGAAACCTGGGCTCCTTTGCGAGGGCAATAGCTCCAGTGTTGTCACAGAAGAGTTTGATCGGCCCCGACGCATTGGGTATGACTCCTAGGTCGGTGATGAACTCCTTCACCCAAATCGCTTCATGTGCTGCCTCCGAGGCTGCCATGTACTCCACTTCACACGTAGATCCCGCCACGACGCTCTGCTTGCAGCTGCACCAGCTTACTGCTGCACCATTCAACATATACACGTATCCGGTTTGTGACTTAGAGTCATCCAGATCTGAGTCGAAGCTAGCGTCGACGTAACCCTTTACGATGAGCTCTTCGTCTCCTCCATAAATGAGAAACATGTCCTTCGTCCTTTTCAGGTACTTCAGGATATTCTTGACCGCTGTCCAGTGTTCCTTGCCGGGATTACTTTGGTATCTTGCTACCAAACTTACGGCAAGGTTTACATCGGGTCTGGTACACAGCATGGCATACATAATAGATCCTATGGCTGAAGCATAGGGGATGACACTCATCTCTTCTTTATCTTTTGCCGTGGTCGGTGACTGAGCTGAGGTCAGTCTCATACCTTGTAATATAGGCAAGAACCCCTTCTTGGACTGATCCATTCTGAATCTCTTCAAAATCTTATCAAGGTATGTGCTTTGTGAAAGACCTATGAGGCGTCTCGATCTATCTCTATAGATCTTGATGCCTAATATATAAGCAGCTTCTCCAAGGTCCTTCATTGAAAAACACTTATTCAAGTAGGCCTTAATGCTGTCCAGAAATTCTATATCATTTCCCATCAAGAGTGTGTCATCTACATATAATATGAGAAATGCTACAGAGCTCCCACTCACTTTCTTGTAAACGCAGGCTTCTCCATAAGTCTGCATAAACCCAAACGCTTTGATCATCTCATCAAAGCGAATGTTCCAACTCCGAGATGCTTGCACCAGTCCATAAATGGATCGCTGGAGCTTGCATACTTTGTTAGCGTTCCGAGGATCGACAAAACCTTCCGGCTGCATCATATATAGTTCTTCCTTAAGATGCCCGTTAAGGAATGCTGTTTTGACGTCCATCTGCCATATCTCATAATCATAGTATGCGGCAATTGCTAACATGATTCGGACGGACTTTAGCTTCGCTACGGGAGAGAATGTCTCGTCGTAGTCAATCCCTTGAACCTGTCGATAACCCTTAGCGACAAGTCGAGCTTTATAGATGGTAACATTACCATCCGCGTCCGTCTTCTTCTTAAAGATCCATTTGTTTTCTATCGCTCGCCAATCATCGGGCAAGTCTGTCAAAGTCCATACTTTGTTTTCATACATGGATTCTATCTCGGATTTCATGGCTTCAAGCCATTTGTTGGAATCCGGGCCCGTCATTGCTTCTTCATAGTTCGAAGGTTCATTGTTGTCTAACAACATGATTTCCAGGACAGGGTTGCCGTACCACTCTGGTGCGGAACGTGTCCTTGTGGACCTACGAAGTTCAGCAGTAACTTGATCCGAAGTACCTTGATCATTATCATGGTTTTCCTCTTCAGTTGGTGTGGGCATCACAGGAATGGTTTCCTGTGCTGCGTCACTATCCCGCTCAAGAGGTAGTACTTCATCGAGTTCTACTTTCCTCCCACTTACTTCTTTCGAGAGAAACTCTTTTTCCAGAAAGCATCCGTTCTTGGCAACAAAGATCTTGCCTTCGGATCTTAAGTAGAAGGTATACCCTATAGTTTCCTTAGGGTATCCTATGAATACGCATCTTTCCGACTTGGGTTCGAGCTTTTCAGGTTGAAGTTTCTTGACATAAGCTTCGCATCCCCAAACTTTTAGAAACGACAGCTTAGGTTTCTTTCCAAACCATAATTCATACGGTGTCGTCTCAACGGATTTAGACGGTGCCCTATTTAAAGTGAATGTAGCTGTCTCTAGAGCGTATCCCCAAAATGATAGCGGTAAATCGGTAAGAGACATCATAGACCGCACCATATCCAATAGAGTGCGATTACGACGTTCGGACACACCGTTTCGCTGAGGTGTTCCAGGCGGCGTGAGCTGTGAAACGATTCCACATTTCTTTAAGTGTGTACCAAATTCGCGACTTAAGTATTCTCCTCCACGATCTGATCGTAAGAATTTTATCTTTCGGTCACGTTGATTCTCCACCTCATTCTGAAATTCCTTGAACTTTTCAAAGGTCTCAGACTTGTGTTTCATTAAGTAGACATACCCATATCTACTCAAGTCATCTATGAGAGTGAGAACATAACGATATCCTCCGCGAGCCTCAACGCTCATTGGACCGCACACATCGGTATGTATGATTTCCAACAAGTTGGTTGCTCGCTCCATTGTTCCGGAGAACGGAGTCTTGGTCATTTTACCTAAGAGGCATGGTTCGCACGTGTCAAACGATTCATAATCAAGAGACTCTAAAAGTCCATCGGCATGGAGCTTCTTCATGCGCTTGACACCAATGTGACCAAGGCGGCAGTGCCACAAGTATGTGGGACTATCGTTATCAACTTTAAATCTTTTGGCATCTACACTATGAACATGTGTAATATTACGCTCGAGATTCATTAAGAATAAACCATTGACCATCGGAGCATGACCATAAAACATATCTCTCATATAAATCGAACAACCATTATTCTCAGACTTAAATGAGTAGCCATCTCGTATTAAATGAGATCCAGATACAATGTTCATGCTCACACTTGGCACTAAATAACAATTATTAAGGTTCAAAACTAATCCCGTAGGTAAATGTAGAGGCAGCGTGCCGACGGCGATCACATCGACTCTGGAACCATTCCCGACGCGCATCGTCACCTCGTCCTTCGCCAGTCTCCGTTTATTCCGCAGCTCCTGCTGTGAGTTACAAATATGAGCAACGGCACCGGTATCAAATACCCAGGAGTTACTACGAGTACTGGTAAGGTACACATCAATCACATGTATATCAAATATACCTTTGGTGTTGCCGGCCTTCTTATCCGCTAAGTATTTGGGGCAGTTCCGCTTCCAGTGACCCTTCCCCTTGCAATAAAAGCACTCAGTCTCAGGCTTGGGTCCATTCTTTGACTTCTTCCCGGTAACTGGCTTACCAGGCGCGGCAACATCTTTGCCGTCCTTCTTGAAGTTCTTCTTACCCTTGCCTTTCTTGAACTTAGTGGTCTTATTGACCATCAACACTTGATGTTCCTTTTTGATTTCAGCCTCTGCTGACTTCAGCATTGAGAACACTTCAGGAATGGTCTTTTCCATTCCCTGCATGTTGTAGTTCATCACAAAGCTCTTGTAGCTTGGTGGGAGCGACTGGAGGATTCTGTCAATGACCGCCTCATCTGGGAGGTTAATGTTCAGCTGGGTCATACGGTTGTGCAACCCAGACATCTTCAGGATGTGCTCACTGACAGAACTGTTCTCCTCCATCTTACAACTGTAGAACTTGTCGGAGACATCATATCTCTCGACCCGGGCATGAGCTTGAAAAACTAGTTTCAGCTCTTCGAACATCTCATATGCTCCGTGATGCTCAAAACGCTTTTGGAGCCCCGGTTCTAAGCTGTAAAGCATGCCGCACTGAACGAGGGAGTAATCATCAGCGCGAGACTGCCAAGCATTTATAATGTCTTGGTTCTCTGGGATGGGAGCGTCACCTAGCGGTCCTTCTAGGACATATTGTTTCCTGGCAGCTATGAGGATGATCCTCAGGTTCCGGACCCAGTCCGTATAGTTGCTGCCATCATCTTTCAGCTTGGTTTTCTCTAGGAACGCGTTGAAGTTCATGTTGACATTAGCGTTGGCCATTGATCTACAAGACATATTTGCAAAGGTTTTAGACTAAGTTCATGATAATAAAGTTCTAATCAAATTATGAACTCCCACTTAGATTAGACATCCCTTTAGTCATCTAAGTGTTACACGATCCGAGTCGACTAGCCCGTGTCCGATCATCACGTGAGACGGACTAGTCATCATCGATGAACATTTTCATGTTGATCGTATCTTCCATACGACTCGTGTTCGACCTTTCGGTCTCCGTGTTCCGAGGCCATGTCTGCACATGCTAGGCTCGTCAAGTTAACCCTAAGTGTTTTCGCTGTGTAAAACTGTCTTACACCCGTTGTATGTGAACGTAAGAATCCATCACACCCGATCATCACGTGGTGCTTAGAAACGACGAACTGTAGCAATGGTGCACAGTTAGGGGAGAACACTTCTTGAAATTTTATAAGGGATCATCTTATTTACTACCGTCGTCCTAAGTAAACAAGATGCATAATACATAATAAACATCACATGCAATTATATAGTTGTGACATGATATGGCCAATATCATATAGCTCCATTGATCTTCATCTTCGGGGCTCCATGATCATCTCGTCACCGGCTTGACACCATAATCTCCATCATCATGATCTCCATCATCGTGTCTTCATGAAGTTGTCACGCCAACGACTACTTCTACTTCTATGACTAACGTTTAGCAATAAAGTAAAGTAGTTTACATGACGTTATTCAATGACACGCAGGTCATACAAAAAAAATGACAACTCCTATGGCTCCTGCCGGTTGTCATACTCATCGACATGCAAGTCGTGAATCCTATTACAAAGAACATGATCTCATACATCACAATTCATCATTCATCACAACTTCTGGCCATATCACATCACATGATCAATCGCTGCAAAAACAAGTTAGACGTCCTCTAATTGTTGTTGCATCTTTTACGTGGCTGCAATTGGGTTCTAGCAAGAACGTTTTCTTACATACGAATCACCACAACGTGATTTTGTCAACTTCTATTTACCCTTCATAAGGGCCCTGTTCATCGATTCCGCTCCAACTAAGGTGGGAGAGACAGACACCCGCCAGCCACCTTATGCAACTTGTGCATGTCAGTCGGTGGAACCGGTCTCACGTAAGTGTACGTGTAAGGTTGGTCCGGGCCGCTTCATCCCACAATACCGTTGAGCAAGAAAAGACTAGTAGAGGCAAGTAAGATGACAAAATCCACGCCCACAACAAAGTTGTGTTCTACTCGTGCAAAGAGAACTACGCATAGACCTAGCTCATGATGCCACTGTTGGGGAACGTTGCAGAAAATTAAAATTTTTTCCTACGGTTTCACCAAGATCCATCTATGAGTTCATCTAAGCAACGAGTCAAGGGAGAGAGTTTGCATCTACATACCACTTGTAGATCGCGTGCGGAAGCTTGCAAGGTGATGATGTAGTCGTACTCGACGTGATCCAAATCACCGATGACCAGCGCCAAACGGACGGCACCTCCGCGTTCAACACACGTACGAAACAGCCACGTCTCCTCCTTCTTGATCCAGCAAGGAAGGGAGGAGAGGTTGAGGGAGATGGCACCAGCAGCAGCACGACGGCGTGGTGTTGATGGAGCTGCAGTACTCCGGCAGAGCTTCGCTAAGCACTATGGAGGTGGAGGAGGTGTTGGGAAGGGAGAAGGAGGCAACCAAAGGCCAGGGCGTTCAGGTATGAAGTCCCTCCTCTCCCCCACTATATATAGGGGTGCCAAGGGGGGGTGGCCGGCCCTAGGAGATCCAATCTCCTAGGGGGTGCGGCGGCCAAGGGGGGTTTTCCCTCCCCCCAAGGCACCTAGGAGGTGCCTTACCCTCCTAGGACTCTTGCCCCCTTAAACCCTAGGCGCATGGGCCTATGTGGGGCTGGTGCCCTTGGCCCATTAGGCCAAGGTGCACCCCCCTACAGCCCATGTGGCCCCCCGGGACAGGTGGACCCACCCGGTGGACCCCCGGGACCCTTCCGGTGGTCCCGGTACAATACCGATAACCCCGAAACTTGTCCCGATGCCCGAAACAGGACTTCCCATATATAAATCTTTACCTCTGGACCATTCCGGAACTCCTCGTGACGTCCGGGATCTCATCCGGGACTCCGAACAACATTCGGGTTACTGCATATACATATCCCTATAACCCTAGCGTAACTGAACCTTAAGTGTGTAGACCCTACGGGTTCGGGAGACATGCAGACATGACCGAGACGCTCTCAGTCAATAACCATTAGCGGGATCTGGATACCCATGATGGCTCCCACATGCTCCTCGATGTTGTCATCGGATGAACCACTATGTCGAGGATTCGATCAAACCCTGTATGCAATTCCCTTTGTCAAATCGGTACGTTACTTGCCCGAGACTCGATCATCGGTATCCCAATACCTTGTTCAGTCTCGTTTCCGGCAAGTCACTTTACTCGTACCGTAATGCATGATCCCGTGTCCAACACCTTGGTCAAATTGAGCTCAATATGATGATGCATTACCGAGTGGGCCCAGAGATACCTCTCCGTCATACGGAGTGACAAATCCCAGTCTCGATCCGTGTCAACCCAACAGCTACTTTCGGAGATACCTGTAATGCAGCTTTATAGTCACCCAGTTACGTTGTGACGTTTGGTACACCCAAGGCACTCTTACGGTATCCGGGAGTTACACGATCTCATGGTCGAAGGAAGAGATACTTGACACTTGCAAAGCTCTAGCAAAACGAACTACACGATCTTTTATGCTATGCTTAGGATTGGGTCTTGTCCATCACATCATTCTCCTAATGATGTGATCCCGTTATCAACGACATCCAATGTCCATAGTCAGGAAACCATGACTATCTGGTGATCACAACGAGCTGGTCAACTAGAGGCTTACCAGGGACATAGTGTGGTCTAAGTATTCACACTTGTATTACGATTTCCGGATAATACAGTTATAGCATGAATAAAAGACAATTATCATGAACAATGAAATATAATAATACTTTTATTATTGCCTCTAGGGCATATTTCCAACAGCGGGAGGAGATGGCGATGTGCAAGATCAGAGACGTCAGTGAGCTATATGCCCTGGCCGACAAGTGTGCACGTGCTGAGGAAGGGAGGAGACTCCCCGGAGAGAATACAGGAGCAGGAGGATCTGATAGTGAGGAGGCTGCCCCGGCAAAGAAAAACCGGCGGCGGAACAACAGGAAGAAGAAAGGCAAAGATGTGCTAGTCGTTGAGCAGTCCGGCAACGGAGGTGGCGCCAAGAAAGCCGAAGCTGGTAGCTCCGGCGAGGGGATTGCCGCAGGCACCAACTACCAGGCTGTAGCGTTCGCCGACAAGCAGGACGGCACCAACAAGCAGTACTGCAAGATCCACCGCACCAAGGGCCATGACCTCCAGAGCTGCAAGAAGGTCGAGCAGCTTGTCGAGCAGCAAAAGGCTGAATACGAGCGACGCGACAAGGAGAAGGCCCAGGAAGGTGCTGAAGGAGCCGGTAAGAAACGCCCCAGCCGAGGAGGACGCCGCGGCAAGGCCAAGCAGCGGCAAGGAGACATACCTCCTCGCGGCCGCAACAAGGATAAAGATGACGACGACGATGAAGATATGGATGATGACGAGACCAATGAGCAGGAGTTCCAGAAAGCCACAGAGGTCCTGTGCATTGACGGTGGTGCTTCTCTGCATACTTCACACCGCCAGCTCAAGCAGTGGGTGCGGGAAGTCAATGCGGCAGAACCACCCGTCGAGTCACGCAAGCCTCTGAAATGGTCCAGCATGCCTATCATCTTTGATATTGAGGATCACCATGATCGCATAACTGCGGTCGGGTGCTTGCCGATGTTGGTTTCACCAACTATCCGCAACCTCAAGGTCACTAAGATGCTAGTTGACGGCGGGGCCGGCTTGAACCTGATCTCCTCCACAGTACTCCAGAAACTCCAGATCCCCGATGGCGAGCTCGAAGAGACCGGCACATTCCAAGGAATTAATCCGGGAAGGAGCAAGCCGAAGGGAAAGATCACGTTGCTGGTGACATTTGGCAGCGAGTTGAACTTCAGGACTGAGAGGGTCACTTTTGACGTTGCTGACTTTCCATTGCCTTACAATGGGATACTCGGCCATCCAGCACTCGCCAAATTCATGGCAGCCTCTCACTATGCATACAACATGCTGAAGATGCCGGGCCCGATAGGTGTCATCTCTGTCCCTGGCGACAAGAAGGATGCTCTTATCTGCACCGACAAGATCTACCGGGAAGCAGCAGCCGCAACAGATCGCAAGTCACTTGCCGTTGAAGCTCCCGGGGCGAAGAAGAAGACCAAGTCCGGCAAGAGTTCTGATGCCCACTCCGGCAAGCGCACCTCTTCGGAGTGCTGCGCTACCGTCGAGGACGCACCATCGAGCTCCACCGGCAAGTGTAAGAAGACAATGGCAGCTCCACCAGAGACCAAGAAGGTGTCCACCAAGGAGGATGTCACTGGTGGTACTTTCACCATCAGTGCCACTCTCGACCCTAAATAGGAAAGCGCGCTCGTTGCTTTCCTGCGGGCGAACGTCGACGTATTTGCGTGGCAACCGTCTGACATCCCCAGTGTTCCAAGGAAAGTAATCGAGCACCATCTTGCCGTCTGTCCTCATGCGTGACCCGTCAAGCAGAAAGTCAGGAAACAGGCAGTGGAACGCCAAGAATTCATCGCAGAAGAAATCAAGAAATTGGAAGCAGCAGGCCTTGTCAGAGGAGTGCTCCATCCTACGTGGTTGGCCAACCATGTAGTCGTGCGCAAGGCAAACGGGAAATGGAGGCTTTGTATCGACTTTACCGATGTCAATAAAGCTTGTCCCAAAGACCCATTTCCCTTGCCGCGCATCGACCAGATTGTTGACTCCACGGTCGGATGTGACTTGCTTTCATTTCTTGATGCATACTCAGGATACCATCAGATCTTCATGGCAGAAGAGGATGAGGAGAAGACCGCATTCATCACCCCATGTGGCACATACTGTTTCGTACGGATGCCTTTCGGTTTAAAGAATGCTGGTTCAACATTTGCAAGGGTAGTCCATGATGCTTTTGAGCCACAAATACACAGAAATGTGGAAGCCTACATGGATGACATAGTGGTCAAGAGCAAGGACAAGGCGACTTTGATTCAAGATTTAGACGAAACCTTTGCAAATCTGCGCAAGATCAACCTCAAGCTTAACCCCGAGAAGTGTATGTTTGGAGTCCCCTCCGGCAAGCTTCTCGGGTTCTTCGTGTCTCAGCGGGGAATTGAAGCCAATCCCGACAAGATCAAGGCCATTGAGCAGATTGAAGCACCAAAGCGCGTCAAGTATGTACGAAGACTTGCCAGTTGCGTAGCTGCTCTCAGTAGGTTTATCTCTAGGTCTGCTGAGCGTGCCCTGACATTTTTCAAAATATTGAAAAAGGCAGGTCCAATGAAATGGACTCCGGAAGCGGAGGCTGCACTGCAAGACTTAAAGAGATACCTGTCCTCCACTCCAACACTTGTCGCACCTAGGCCACAAGAGAAGTTTCTGCTATATATAGCGGAAACCAATCAAGTGGTTAGTGCTGCGTTAGTAGCGGAGAGGGAGGCGGATGATGAGCCAACAACCACGGCAGATGCATCCAGCGACAAGCAGGGGACTTCACCGGCAAGCTCTGGTCCCAACAAAGATGGATCTGCGCAGGCGCGTGAGAAGATTCAGAAAAGAATGGTGCAGCGCCCAGTTTACTTTGTCAGTTCCCTTCTGCAGGGGGCTAGGTCAAGGTACTCTGGTGTGCAGAAATTGCTTTTCGGCCTTCTCATGGCCTCGAGAAAGCTGCGCCATTACTTCCAAGCACATGAGATCACAGTCGTCACTCGTTTTCCGCTGAAGAGGATATTGCAAAATCCAGAAGCAACAGGCAGGATTTTCGAGTGGGCACTGGAACTGTCAAGCTTTGGCCTCAAGTTTGAGAGCACTTCAACTATCCAAAGCAGAGCATTGGCGGAGTTCATAGCAGAATGGACGCCAATGCAAGATGAAGAAATTCCAGAAACGAGCATCCCCGTCAAGGAAGCAAGCAAAGAGTGGCTGATGTACTTTGATGGTGCCTTCTCGCTGCAAGGCGCCGGTGCGGGCGTGCTACTTGTTGCACCCACTGGAGAGCACCTCAAGTACGTAGTCCAGATGCACTTTCCCAAGGAGCAAGCAACGAACAATACCACAGAGTATGAAGGTTTGCTTGCCGGTCTCAGGATCGCAGCAGACCTTGGGATCAAGAAGCTCATTGTCAAGGGAGACTCACATCTTGTCATCCGCCAAGTAAACAAGAATTATCAAAGTCCGTTGATGGAAGCTTACGTTGATGAAGTGAGAAAGTTAGAAGAGCACTTTGACGGCCTACGGATGGAACATGTTCCAAGAGCTCAGAACGACATTGCCGATGGCCTGTCGAAGTGCGCCGCACTTAAGTTACCTGTGGAACCAGGGATCTTTGTGCTCAAATTGACTCAACCGTCTGTAACGCCATCAACTAGACAGAGCAAGAAGAGGAAGTTGATTTCTGGTGACTATTTTCCAGCAGAGCTCCCCGAAGCCGCCGCCAAGAAGGTCCTCAAGATCAACACCAAGGGTGCTAAGGAGCAGTCTGCTCCGGCAAGCCCTAGGGTTTGTTCTGTTGAAGCAGACGCTCCCGACAAGTTTTGCTCCGGCAAGCTTGCCGGGGAACGTCAAGCTCCGGCTGAGCCGCAGGTTCTCGCCGTAGAAGCGGATGTTCCCGCAGCCGCAGATGTGCCTTTAGTCCTTGTTGACGAGCCGCAAGCTCCAGCATGGGCACAGCAGATTGTCCGTTTCCTTCAGACAGGAGAACTTCCCGAAGAGCAAGAAGAAGCGGAAAGAGTAGCACGGCAGTCAAGTATGTACCAGTTTGTCGACAACACACTGTACAGAAGAAGACTCAACGGCGTGAAATTGAAGTGTATTCACCGAGAAGACGGACAAAAGCTGTTGGCAGAGATACATGGAGGCATATGTGGTCACCACATTGGCGCAAGAGCACTTGCCGGCAAAGCGTTCCGGCAAGGTTTCTTTTGGCCGACAGCCCTCCAGGATGCAACTGCACAAGTAACCAAGTGTGAAGCATGCCAGTTCCATTCCAAATAGATACACCAGGCAGCTCAAGCTCTCCAGACGATCCCTTTATCCTGGCCATTTTCGGTCTGGGGGCTCGACATCCTCGGCCCCTTTCCCCGAGCTATCGGGGGCTTTGAGTACTTGTACGTTGCAATCGACAAGTTCACAAAGTGGCCGGAAGTGGAAGTAGTGAGGAAGGTGACAACACAGTCAGCAGTCAAGTTCTTCAGGTCGATTGTTTGCCGCTTCGGGATCCCTAACAGGATCATCACCGACAACGGCACGCAATTCACAAGCCGCACCTTCATGCAGTACGTCCAAGATCTTGGCGCCAAGGTCTGCTTCACTTCTGTTGCTCATCCGAGAAGTAACGGTCAAGCGGAGAGGGCGAATGCTGAAGTGCTGCGCGGGCTCAAGACCAGGACTTTCGACAGGCTGCGCAAGTGCGGAAAGAACTGGATTGAGGAGCTGCCGGTGGTTCTTTGGTCGATCAGGATGACGCCAAATCGAGCCACTGGCCAGACACCTTTCGCTCTAGTCTATGGAGCAGAGGCAGTTCTCCCCACGGAACTCGTATACGGGTCACCTCGAGTGCTCGCTTATGATGAGCTTGAGCAAGAGCAGTTGTGACACGATGACGCGCTGCTCCTTGAGGAGGACCGTGTTCAGGCCGCTGTACGAGCTGCTCGATACCAGCAAGCTTTGCGCCGCTACCATAGCCGCAAAGTTAATGCCAGAAGTCTCGAGGAAGGCGACCTTGTTCTTCGGTGCGTTCAGTCCGCCAAGAATTCCAGCAAGTTGACGCCAAAGTGGGAAGGCCCTTACCGGGTGAAACGAGTCACTAGGCCTGGCGCTGTCTGCCTTGAGACCGAAGATGACATTCCGGTGAGCAACTCCTGGAACATTGACCATCTTCGTAAGTTTTACCCGTAAGGCGCGGTTGCCGGAACCTATTTCGGCAACCACCTTTTGTACAAGTCTTGCCGATGTTGCATGTAATCCTTTGTACGAAGCCGGGCGCAGACCCCGTGCATAAGTAAAGCTCATGTGCTCTGCACATCTTGTCAATTTCATGCTTTCTACTTTGCATGCATTATCTGACACTATGTGCAGCGCCTACCCCCGGTAAGCAATAACGAGCCGTAAGGCTCCATATCTTTATTTTCTCTTCTTTCTCTTTCTCAAGGAAAGGAAGGTTCCCTCGCCCACAAGTTTGCCGGGGGGAAAGGAGAAGATAATGGTGTGGACCAAGCATCGTTCGAAGAAGTTTCGCCTTACCGAGAAGCAAACGACAGAAAAGCTAAGTTGCTAAAATTTGAGCAATCAGTTTTAAATTTTTTAAGTTATCTTCCTCGAACGACCGTGCTTTGTATGGAAAACCTATGCGCGGAGGAACCAACTCGTAGCTAGTTGCGCCCTTACTTTGTTTCGAGTCCGCTCAACAACTTAAGTGAGCTGCGACTAGTTGCGACAAGGTTTCTTGTCGGTAGCGGCACCGCCAGCAGACTGCTGACGTCCCGCACTCAGCGCTCGCGGCTAAGGTGCCTGCGCCGACAAGTTCCCTAAAAGCGTAGGGCAAAAACATACAAAGGAAGGAATCAAGTAAAGGAAATAACACATCAATCGCTACCCAAAATAGAGTCATATTACAAGATAGCTTGTCGCAGCTCTAACAGATTGTTCTCATAACATGACCAGCAGCGACAAGGAAAAGAGAAAACAGGCGGCCTAATCTACGCGATCGCCCTCAACCCTCTTGATCCCGCTCACCTTGTCCACAATGGGTGCGACAAGGGCCTTGAGCGCTTCCAGATCAGCATCCGGCGGCAAGGTCCTGAGGACGTTGGTGAGGTTGAGGCCTGGGTTGCGGAAGGCCACCTTCACCAGCACCTTTTGAAGAGCTCCCGCGCAGATCTTGCGCGACTCGTCGGCCAGCTGCTTTGGGATCTTCTCCCGGAGTCGCTGAAGGGCCATCGCCACGCCTTTGAAGAACAAGCTGAGCTTGGCGCTGGGTTGGAGGTGCTCATCGAAAGAATACCCGAGGTCCTCCATCCCCAGCTGCGCCAGCTCCCTGTCGATGGCTGCGGCAACATCCACGAGACCCTCCGTCCAGTGCTCCACATTCTCCCTAAAAGTGTTCTGGGCGGCGGCAGCACTCGCCAGCAGCGCCTCGTCGGCCTTGATCTTCTCCGTCAAGGCCACCTCCCGCTCCCTGGCGCTGTCCAGCGTCTGAGTCAAAGTAACCAGCTTCAACCCAAGATCTGCGTTGGAGTCCTTGGCGGCGCTAAGCTCCTTGCTCCTCTCGGCGAGACGACCCTGCAGCTCGCCATGCGTGTAGGCGTCCTTCTCGCGCTCACGCTTGAGCGCAGCAAGCTCCTCGCCGCTCACCTTGAGATCGGCCTCCAGCTGCACCACCTTCTTCTCCAGCTCCTTCTTGGCGGCCTCGGCAGCTGCGGCAACATCCTCTGCTTCCTTGAGAGCCCCGCCGAATGTTTGCTCGCGCGCGGCAAGCTCCTCCTCGTGGCTGTCAAGGTTAACCTTCCGCTGTGCCAACTCGCCTTCCTGCGCAGACAGCTTCTCGGCACCAAGCCGCTGTTGCTCTTCAACTTCAGCCTTCTCAAGGAGGAAGGCTTTCCGCTCCTCGGCGAGTTGCTCCCGCTCCTCTGCCAGGGATCGGAGAGCTTCCTGCCTGAGACCCCGGAGCTCCTCCGCGCGCTTCTCGATGTCCACTCCCGCCTTCGTGACAAGTGTTTCTCGGGATTCCAGCTTGGCCTGTCGGGCGCGGTAAAGCGACAACAGCTTTCGCAGCAGCCGCTCCTCCTCAGGCTCGTCACTGCTGCTGCTTGGCGCGTCGACCAGCGTCAGCCCAGCGGAGGCGAGCACCTCTCCATCCAAGATCTCTCCTTCGACCGGCGCCCTGGAGCTTGACGCCCATGGGAGCTTAATGAAGATGCCGTCGCCGGCCTTCAAATAGGCGCCGGGCTGGAGCTCTTCGGAGCCTGACGCAGCAGCAGCGGCTGAGGGATCGGCGGTCGGCGTAGCGCCTGACACTCCTGCGGCCTCGGGGCCGTCAGTATGATCGCCGGACCCCTCACCAGCTTCTGCGGCGGCAGCTTTGGCGGCCTCTTCACCGGCGGGATCATCAGCGCCGGCCTCTTCTTCGGTGGTAGCGGCGTCGTCGGTATTGCCACGTGCATTTTCATCGCCGGCGACCTCAATTTCCATCGGCTTCGGGGCAGATGGATCTGACGACCGGAAAAGGGAGAAAAGTCAAGCAAATATTCAAAAAGAAAATCAGAAGAAGAAGAACCCAAGGGAAGTTTTCAAACAAGAGGATTACCTATACTAGGATCTGCAGTCATGGTCTCAACCACCGGAGGGTCGCCAGTGCTGTCCCTTGCTGGAGAACTGTCCCTTGCCGGAGAATTCTCCCTTGCCGGAGAACGCTCCCTTGCCGGGGAATCCTCCCTCGGCGGTGTAGTCGAAGCAGATGGCATTTCGGGAGCGGCTTCCGGGCACTCCTGGTGAGGCTGCTCTGCCCGTACACAAACCAACAGTCAGATATCAGCAAAGAAAGAGCACCCATGCACGCCTGACAGCAGGAAGTGAACCATATACTTACACTTGGGGCTGCGCTGGGGTCTGCTTTGGGGAAAAGTTGCCGGGTCCGGCAAGGTGGTCTCGGACACGCCCCCTGCTGTCGCGGTGGGTTCGTCCTCGATGACAATCACCGGGACCTTGGCTCTCTTCGCCGCTCTCTGGGCCAGAGTCCTGAAAAGGAATGGGTTCGTAGTAAAGCAAATCAGATACAAGACAAAACAGCAAGAATTGAAGAACTACAAGTAAAGCAAAGAATCTTACTCTTCTTCTTCCTCGTCGGAGCTGAGCGCGGAGAGATCGAAGTCCGGCTCGCCTCCGGTGCGACGAGGCGGAGGAGTAGGTTCCCTTGTCCGCCTGGCAGGAACAGTAGCGATGGACCGGGAAGACCCCGCTCCAGTTGCCGCAGCGGCGTGAGGCGCTCCCGTGGCAACAGTGCTTGCCGCGGTAGAGCGTGTTGCGCGGCACGGTGGCTGTTGACTCGTCTGCCGCCCCGCTAGGTCCCCGGCCTTGCGGAGACGCCTTCTTGGTGGAGCTGGGGGCTCCGCTTGCGGCAAGCTGGCTGAAGGTGGGGAGGAGGAGGAGCCGATCTTCAACGAGTCGCTCGCACCCTCGGCGGGCTCACTCGACTCATCTTCAGGCCCGACAAGCTCTTCCTCGCCGGCAAGCTCCTCTCGCTCGACAAGGCTTGCCGCCTCTGCGGCCTCTGCCTCCTCCACGGTGAATCCGAACTCGCCCGCGGCAGCGGCCGCCGCCGCCTCTTCCAGCCTAGTGGCGATGCGCTGCATCTCCGCATCGGTGGTGTCGCGAGTAAGGCTCTTCTGTTCATCGGAGCGGACCGACACTTCTACCAAGCCGTCAAAGAACTCCTGCACGACGTCGTCTGCAGGCTCTTGCCAAGTTGAGACAATTCCATGCGAATCGCATAGCAGCATCATTGCACGGATGCGGTCGAGCGAGGAGTTGTTGCACAGCGGGACGACACCCCTCGGCAACATGAACGCTTCGGGATGTTGAGGATCGCGCTTGAACAGTTCCAGGATCATCGCGTCCAGTTCCAGGATAGTGAAGTTGAAGTTGAGGCCCGGGCGCAGCCTCATGATATCTGCCGCGTTCTGGAACTCCCAGGCGGGTCTCCTCCTCTCCTGCAGGGGGACGATGCAGCGGCGAAGAAAATCTGCGCCAACAGCGCCTACGGTGAGCCTGGCAAGCCTGAGGCGTAGGATCCGGGTGACGGCAATCTTCAGCCTATCGTCTTCCGGGGCCACGTTGCTCCAATCGTTGCCGCGCGCTATTGGGGCTTGGCGCTGGGCGGTAAATGGCTGCGGGTTCTCCTCGACAATCCAGCACCAGTCTGCTCTCCATTCTCCCACTTGCTGCGGAGCTCTCCCTCCAGATAAGCTTCCTTCTTGCCAGCTCTCGAGATCTAGGCGATTCCGCCGGATAAGGGCTCCCCTCTCTCAACTCGGGGCATAAAGAAGTGGCGGAAAAGAGCTACATTTGGATAGACTCCGACAAAGCTTTTGCAGAGATGTGCGAAAACTGCCATGGTCAGAACGGCGTTGGGGGTGAAGTCAAGGAGGCGGAACCCGTAGGTGTTCATAATGTCACAGAAAAATTCAGAGAAAGGCGGGCAGAGCCCGCAGTAGAAGAACAGCGCGAAGAAAGGGTATCCATTCGGAGCCAGTTCCGAAGCGGTAGCTGGGAGTACCTTCGTACGCGGATGCGCTCGCGTCTCCGTCGACCAGAAGAGGTAGTAGTACTCCCTCAGC
>NC_041385.1:84437783-84442308 GCF_002162155.2 Triticum dicoccoides
CGCCGCGAGCCGCTGCGCCTCGGCCGACTTCACGATCTTCCCCTTGTCGGCTTTCGGAGCCATGGCGGAGGTGGCGGGGGAGATCGACGGCGTTGGTGATGCTGGTGGCGATGAGGGGCGGAGCGCTGCTATCTTTCAGCTTTGGGAAGAAGGGGGGAGCAGCGGAGATTTCTGAGATTGGAGTAGCAACCGGCGAGATGGGCGAACTACCCCTGTTTCCCCTGCTTATAAAGAGGGAGGGGGCGGGCGTTCCATCTTTCCGAATAAAGAAACCACCCACGATCTTTCCCACGACACCGCATTCGACGCGTGCCATTTGAGGAGGGCGCGGTGGATACAGAGTGAGATACGGCGTAACCTAGGCCGCGCGTGCCCGTGCCCTGTTTTGGGCCTGGCCCAACAGCGCTCGGCACCGTGTGTGGCCCAGGCCCGGGGGCTCCTGTCGATGTACTAGAGTAGAGGTACCCTAGTATCCCGAACTTGTGCACGGGCAGTTGCAGCACCCCGCGGCAAGGCTTGTCGGGTGACCGCCAAGGTCCTCCGTGCTTCCTTTGGAGCCATTCAAGAACAAAGTATTCAAGCCAAGGAAACAAGGCCCCGGCAAGAGGAGCTTGCCGGGAAGGCCAACCAAGGCATCTCAAGGAACTTGCCGCGACGCGCCACGCGTCCCGGCGAGGCCTGGTGAGCGACAAGCTTCCGGACGCGACAAGACAACGACCGCGGCAAGGCGCTTGCCGCGGCAAGCTACCACTCTGTACCCGCGCCCCAGTACATCCACCAACGTGTCACCCTGGGGCCTTTCCAGGCGCGCGTGGCAAGAGGCTATGCAGCCAGCGGTGCGCGGTGGCAAGCGACGCTGACAAGATTGCCATCGTGGCGAGCGGTGGCGTCCCTGACGGTCCCTTTTTGCACTATTTGGGCGACGTAGACGGGCATTTAATGCCTTTGTCCCCTGCGGTCAGGGTTAGGTATGATACACTGTACAGGTAGTTGTACCAACCGCAATTCCTTTTCCATTTTTACCCTTGTCTACGTTGCCACCTGTCGGAGACCCCTTTAGCATATAAAAAGGAGGCCCATGCGCAAAGTAGAGGGGGGTTCGAGGGCAGAAAAACACTCACGCTCGGTCTCGTTAGCAGCTAGTGTGTACTGTAGCACTCAGCGCTCCCGAGCAAGAACTCAATACACCCAGACATGCAGCAGTAGGAGTGTTATCTCTCCGGAGAGCTCCGAAGCTGGGTAAACTGCTCGTGTGCTTCGCCTCGATCCGCTCTTCGTGCGATCTCCGCCCCCCGCCGAACCGAAAGGGGCTCGATCCGCCGGTCCCATATGTGTTCATGGATCAGTTTCCCCAACAACGACGCTCCAAGAAAAACACATATCATGTGGCGAATAAAAATATAGCTCCAAGTAAAGTTACCAATGAACGAAGATGAAAGAGGGGATGCCTTCCCGGGGCATCCCCAAGCTTAGGATTTTGGCTATCCTTGAATATCTTGGGGTGCCATGGGCATCCCCAAGCTTAGGCTTTTGACACTCCTTATTCCATAGTCCATAAAAGCTTTACCCAAAACTTGAAAACTTCACAACACAAAACTCAACATGAAATCTTATAAGCTCCGTTAGTGAAAGAAAACAAAACCACCACATAAGGTACTGTAATGAACTCATTCTTTATTTATTTTGGTGTTAAACCTACTTTATTCCAACTTCTCTATGGTTCATACCCTTACATACTAGCCATAGATGCATCAAAATAAGCAAACAACACACGAAAAACAGAATCTGTCAAAAACAGAACAGTCTGTAGCAATCTGTAACTAACGCAAACTTCTGGAACACTAAAACTCCTACCAAAATAGGAAGTACTGTAAAATTTGTTTATTGATCAGAATCAAAAAGAATCAATGCAAAATCACGGTTCTGTTATTTATTGAATTTTTTTCTCATGAGTGCAAAGTTTCTGTTTTTCAGCAGAATCAAATCAACTATCATCATAGGTTATCCTATAGGTTCTACTTGGCACACACACCAATTAAAAGATAAAAACACATCTAAACAGAAAGTAGATGCAAAATTTATTAAATAACAGGAAGGAAAAATATTGGGTTGTCTCCCAACAAGCGCTTTTCTTTAAAGCCTTTTAGCTAGGCATTGATAATTTTAATGATGCTCACATGAAAGACAAGAATTGAAGCGCAAAGAAAGCATCATGAAACATGTGACAAAACACATATAAGTCTAACATACTTCCTATGCATAGGCATATTATAAGCAAACGATTTTGCAAGGCAAGCAGAAGCTAGCATATGCAAGGAAGAACAAAGAGATGATAGCAATCTCAACATGAAGGGAGGTAATTTAGTAAGATAAAAATTTCTACAACCATATTTTCCTCTCTCATAATAATTACATGTAGGATCATAGGCAAATTCAACAAAATAGATATCACATAACATATTCTCAACACGATCCACATGCATGAAAAGTTGACACTCTTCCAAAATAGTGGGATTATCATTAACTAAAGTCATGACCTCTCCAAACCCACTTTTCTCAAAAATTTCATAAAAATGAACATAATTCCAAATATGTGGGATCTAAGATTGACACTCTTCCAAACCCACTTTCAATAATATTGCAAACACTATTATCAATCTCATATTCATCATGGGGCCTAAATAAATTCTCAAGATCATAAGAAGAATCACCCCAATCATGATTATTGCAATAAGTAGTAGACATAGAAAAACTAGCATCCCCAAGCTTAGGGTTTTGCATATTATTAGCACAATTGACATCAAGAGAATTTATATTAAAATCATTGCAATCATGCTTTTTATTCAAAGAGTTATCATGAATCTCTTCATAAATTTCTTCATCATAATTTTCAGATTCACAAATTTCAAGCAAAGCTTTATAAAGGTAATCTAGTGCACAAAACTCACTAGCAATTGGTTCATCATAATTGGATCTCTTAAAAAGATTAGCAAGCGGATGAGGATCCATAGACCTTAGGTTCTGTTTAGCAATAAATAAGCATCTATTCCAACCAAACGAGCAAACGAAAGGGCAAGCAAAAGAGAGAAGAGATTGGGAAAGAGAGGGCAAATAAAACGGCAAGGGTGAAGTGGGGGAGAGGTAACGAGAGGCAAATGGAAAATAATGTAAATGCGAGGGAGATGAGTTTGTGATGGGTACTTGGTATGTCTTGACTTGAGCGAAGACCTCCCCGGCAACGGCGCCAGAAATCCTTCTTGCTACATCTTGAGCTTGCGTTGGTTTTCCTTGAAGAGGAAAGGGTGATACAGCAATAGTAGCGTAAGTATTTCCCTCAGTTTTTGAGAACCAAGGTATCAATCCAGTAGGAGGCTCCTCAAAAGTCCCACGCACCTACACAAACAAAAAAAGAACTCGCAACCAACGCAATAAAGGGGTTGTCAATCCCTTCACGACCACTTGCGAAAGTGAGATTTGATAGAGATAGTATGATAAGATAAATATATTTTTGGTATTTTATATTATAGATGCAAAAAGTAAAGATGCAAATAAAAGTAGATTGAAAGAAAATATGATAAAAGATAGACCCGGGGGCCATAGGTTTGACTAGAGGCTTCTCTCAAGATAGCATAAGTATTACGGTGGGTTAACAAATTACTGTCGAGCAATTGATAGAAAAGCCAATAGTTATGAGATTATCTAGGCATGATCATGTATATAGGCATCATGTCCGCAACAAGTAGACCGACTCCTGCCTGCATCTACTACTATTACTCCACACATCGACCGACTCTTACCTGCATCTAGAGTATTAAGTTCATAAAGAACAAAGTAACGCATTAAGCAAGATGGCATGATGTAGAGGGATAAACTCATGCAATATGATATAAACCCCATCTGTTTATCCTCGATGGCAACAATACAATACATGCCTTGCAACCCTTTCTGTCACTGGGTAAGGACACCGCAAGATTGAACCCAAAGCTAAGCACTTCTCGCATGGCAAGAAAGATCAATCTAGTAGGCCAAACCAAACTGATAATTCAAAGAGATTTGCAAAGATAACTCAATCATACATAAAAGAATTTAGAGGAGATTCAAATATTTCTCATAGATAAACTTGATCTTAAACCCACAATTCATCGGATCTCGACAGACACACCGCAAAAAGAATTTACATCGAATAGATCTCCACAAGAGAGGGGGAGAACATTGTATTGAGATCGAAAAAGAGAGAAGAAGCCATCTAGCTAATAACTATGGACCCGAAGGTCTGTGATAAACTACTCACAACTCATCGGAAGGGCTATGGTGTTGATGTAGAAGCCCTCCGTGGTCGATTCCCCCTCCCGCGGAGCACCGACGAAGGCTCCAAGATGGGGTCTCGCGGATACAGAAGGTTACGGTGGTGGAAATTGTGTTTCGTTGGCTCCCTGGATGTTTTCGGGGTACGTAGGTATATATAGGAGGAGGAAGTACGTTGGTGGCCGCCTGTGGGGCCTAGGAGATGGGGGGCGCCCACGGG
>NC_041385.1:84442707-84464689 GCF_002162155.2 Triticum dicoccoides
TTGGCTGCCTCGCATGCTTCTTGACTTGCACTCCAAGTTCTCCGGATCACGTTCGTTCCAAAAATCACGCTCCCAAAGGTTTCATTCCGTTTGGACTCCGTTTGATATTCCTTTTCTTCAAAATACTGAAATAGGCAAAAAAACAACAAAACGGGCTGGGCCTCCGGTTAGTAGGTTAGTCCCAAAAATAATATAAATGTGTAAAATAAAGCCCATAAACATCCAAAAGAGCTAATATAATAGCATGGAACAATCAAAAATTATAGATACGTTGGAGACGTATCAGGCTGCGGGACCGATTTCGGATGAGGAGGGAGTTTTCGCGCGCGTCGAAATTTCGGGATAACAAGGCACTGTGCGGGTTGAAGAGGCGGGAGTTTCAAAGCGGGTGAGACAAAAGATACTTGAGCTTGAAAATTTCAGGATAACAAGGTGCAGATTCCTTGTTCGGCAGAACAAACTTAACGTGTAAAAAAACAATTCATACAAGACACAAGAGAGTCATGTCCCTTTTTACTATATTGCAATAGATGCCATTGAAAAAACTACAAGAAACATGTAAAAAAATCGGGAGAACAAGATTACCCTGCACAATACCAAATAGATTCGCACTTCCCTCAACAACAACAAAAAACAAATCAATTCCCACCAAAAGAAAGAGTAATATCCCTTTTTATATGATTACAAATGCCAGGATCTCGAATTTCAATTTTTGAATCCACGTTATGTTGAATTCGAATATATTGTTAGGTGAGCTTGCAGTTTATAATTGATGTAGTCGTACATTTTGATCTTCCATCATGTATGAACATTTTACTCCACCATGTGAACATATATATTGTCATCTACCATATGGACTAAATTTGAATCAATTTTCCTTATTTGAATACGATTGTTGTCAAGTTATACAATAATTTAAATATTATCTTGATAACAAAAAACATGCATATAGCAGTAAGCATATTTCACTATGAACTACATGTACCATACGCTCTCCAATTCAAATATTTGTCTCCATTTTATGTTGAATTCAAATCATAGTACATTATTGGTCTAGGTAGCGAGATGTTTGGGATAATCTAAACCCTATTTTCATATGTATAATTTTTGGCTGAATTGGGACAAGTTTTGGTATAAGCTTCTTGCAAAACCAGAGATTCTCTCAGCAAGCCTCGTGGTTCTGAGAGGGAACATGTCACCTTTGTGTGCGAAACGATATACGCTGCCTCCCCCCCCCCCGATTTTCTTTACAGAGGCAACATAGAACTATATGAGTGCCCTGTTAAATTTTGGAATTATTTCGGGTTCGTTTGGCCTTTTTATACATTAATTGAGTTTCTGGACTTTTAAAGTGCATAATCTAAATATGAACTGCATGCACATGCTCCGGTGCACCAAAGTTGGTTGAAAAATCACATGTGTGTCCTTGGTTGAATTTCTAGGTCCCATGGAAGAAATGATAATGAAATTCAAACATCTAGGCATCATGACTCGGCCAAGAACATCGAGAAACTTAGATTTTCAATTAATGTAAATCCAAAACTCGCTTGGAAATCATGAAACTTGGCATGGTGTCATGTCATGGCACTAACATGTTGTGGTAAAAAATTGGGCCAATTTGGAAGCTCGTGGTTCTAAGAGGGAACGTGCCACCTTTGAGTGTGAAACAATATACGCTGCCACCCCCTTGAGTTTCTTAACAAAGGCAACATAGAACTACATGAGTGCCCTGTTAAATTTTGGAATTATTCTGGCTTCGTTTGTCGTTTTTTATACATTAATTGAGTTTCTGGTCATTTAATGTGCATAAGTCAAATTTGAACTACAAGCACATGCTCTCATGCACCAAACTTGGTTGAAAAATCACATTTGTGTCCTTGGGTGAATTTCTAGGTCCCATGCAAGAAATGCGAATAAAATTCAAACATTTGGGCATCATGGCTCGGCCGAGAACATTGAGAAACTTGGTTTTAAAATTCTTGTAAATCCAAAACACATCTGAAAATCATGAAACTTGGCATGGGTGTCATGTCATGGTACTACCATGTTGTGGTAAAAAAAATTGGTCGAATAGGAATAGATTTTGGTATAAGCTTCTTGCAAACCGAAGCTTCTCTCAAGAAGGCTCGTGGTTCTGAGAGGGAACGTGCCACCTTTGAGTGCGAAACGATATACGTTGTCCCCCTTGAGTTTATTTACAAAGGCAACATAGAACTACATGAGTGCTCTGTTAATTTTTGGAATTATTTCGGCTTCGTTTGGCCCTTTTTACACATTAATTGAGGTTTTGGTCATTTAATGTGCATAATTCAAATTTGAACTACAAGCACATGCTCCCGTGCACCATGGCTCGGTCGAGAACTTTGAGAAACTTAGTTTTAAAATCATGATACTTGGCATGGTGTCATGTCATGGTAGTACCATGACGTGGTAAAAAATATTGGCCGAATAGGAACAAATTTTGGTGTAAGCTTCTTGCAAATCGGAGCTTCTCTCAAGAAGGCTCATGGTTCTGAGAGGGAATGTGTCACCTTTGTGTGCATAATTCAAATTTGAAATACAAGCACATGTTCCAGTGCACCAAAGTTGGTTGAAAAATCACATGTGTGTCCTCGGGTAAATTTCGAGGTTCCATGCAAGAAATGTGAATGAAATTCAAAATTTTGGGCATCGTGGCTGGGCTGGAAACATTGAGAAACTTAGTTTTTTAATTCCTGTAAATCCAAAACACGCATGAAAATAATGAAACTTGGCTTGGTGCCATGTTCGATTTGCGAAGGCGCACACATTAACAATCAACAAAGTCATTTTGGAACAAGTGCTGTCACTTTACAATTGGAAACACAAGTATTATTGAAACCGTGGGCGTTCTATTTACTACCATTTACATGCTGCCATGTGTCCCCATTTTTTATTAGCTAAGAGGCATCATGGAGGGTAGCTATTTGAGTACGAGAGGCGTGCGATCAGACCCCTGCGCATGCTTATGGGAGGAGAGCCCTTTGACCTCCATCTGCCATACACCTCTTTCCCAAGGTCTCCATGGCGCCCGAGCCTCTGTTTAATGGCGTCGCTATGTCTCACTCGACTGATATTTAAGAGAGAAAAAACAAAATCTGAAAGCACGGATCTTGATGTAAGATCCAACGGACCTATATAGCATCTACTATGACTTATAGCAAGACTGATGAATATATAAGGACGATTAATTGTCTTACATAATTAGAAAGATAGTTAAAAAATCCACGTGCAACTACGCCCGAAATACACATGGGCAAAAGAAGAAGGAAGACAAGGATCTGGCTCGCTGATCTCTACTTTCTTGATGCGTTGATGCAGGCCGCGGAGACTAGTCTCTGCGGCGAGCGGCAATGAGCTATTTCGTGTCCTTAAGACGCTTCTTGAGAACATCCACGGATTCCTCCACCAGCCTTTGTCGCTTGATGCGGAGCATGTCATTCTCGTCCATAAGTTTCTTGATGATGACGCCGGTCCTCTTCAACAAGGCACTAGTCTCCTCCTGTTGGTCTGCACTTCGGACAATCTTCGCCCTCAGCAGGTCGCGCTCGCCCGGAGCCTCTCATTGCCCTCCCTTAGTTGCCAGATGACGCCGGTAGCCTGTTCAAATGAGGCTTTCATGTCGTCCTGCAACCTCGCCCAGCCGGAGAACTGATCCATCTGGCTATGGACGATCGCATGCATGCGCCTGTAACAGTCGTCGCCTGCCCGCGAGAAATTTTCCCAGGCCGCCGCGGCGTGGCGGGACATCTCTGCTGCATTCGCGGTGCGGCGGGACATGTCTGCTGCTTCCGCGGCACGGCCGGACCAGTCTGCTGCATCAACGGTGCAACGGGACCTCCGTGCTGCTTCAGCAACGCGGCGAGACCTCTGTGTTGCTACTTCCGAGCGGCGGGACATGTCGGCTGCTGATACGTCTCCAACGTATCTATAATTTTTGATTGTTCCATGCTATTATATTACCCCTTTTGGATGTTTACGGGCTTTATTTTACACATTTATATCATTTTTGGGACCAACCTACTAACTGGAGGCCCAACCCGTATTGTTGTTTTTTGCCTATTTCAGTATTTCAAAGAAAAGGAATATCAAACGGAGTCCAAATGGAATGAAACCTTCGGGAGCGTGATTTTTGGAACGAACGTGATCCAGAGGACTTGGAGTGCAAGCCAAGAAGCAGCCAAGGCGGCCACGAGATAGTAGGGCGTGCCCCCCTGTCTCGTGGGCCCCTCGGGTGTCCACCGACGTACTTCTTCCTCCTATATATACTTACGTACCCCTAAAACATTCAGGAGCCACCCGAAACACAATTTCCACCACCGTAACCTTCTGTATCCGCGAGATCTCATCTTGGAGCCTTCGCCGGCACTCTGCCGGAGGGGGGATCGACCATGGAGGGCCTCTACATCAACATCCTTGCCCCTCCGATGAGTTGTGAGTAGTTTACCACAGACCTACGGGTCCATAGTTATTATCTAGATGGCTTCTTCTCTCTTTTTGGATCTCAATACAATGTTCTCCCCCTCTCTTGTGGAGATCTATTTGATGTAATCTCTTTTTACGGTGTGTTTGTCGAGATCCGATGAATTGTGGGTTTATGATCAAGTTTATCTATGAATAATATTTGAATCTTCTCTGAATTCTTTTATGTATGATTGAGTTATCTTTGCAAGTCTCTTCGAATTATCAGTTTGGTTTGGCCTACTAGATTGATCTTTCTTGCCATGGGAGAAGTGCTTAGCTTTGGGTTCAATCTTGTGGTGTCCTTACCCAGTGACAGAAAGGGTTGCAAGGCACGTATTGTATTGTTGCCATCGAGGATAAAAAGATGGGGTTTATATCATATTGCATGAGTTTATCCCTCTACATCATGTCATCTTGCTTAATGCGTTACTCTGTTCTTTGTGAACTTAACACTCTAGATGCAGGAAGGAGTCGGTCGATGTGTGGAGTAATAGTAGTAGATGCAGGCAGGAGTCGGTCTACTTGTTATGGATGTGATGCCTATATACATGATCATGTCTAGATAATCTCATAATTATTCGCTTTTCTATCAATTGCTCGACCGTAATTTGTTCACCCACTGTAATACTTATGCTATCTCGGGAGAAGCTTCTAGTGAAACCTATGGATCCCGGGTCTATCTCTTATCATATTTGCTTCCAATCTACTTTTATTTGCATCTTTACTTTTTGCATTTATATTATAAAATACCAAAAATATATTTATCTTATCATACTATCTCTATCAGATCTCACTTTCGCAAGTGGCCGTGAAGGGATTGACAACCCCTCTATCGCGTTGGTTGTGAGTTCTCAGTTTGTTTGTGTAGGTGCGTGGGACTTTTGAGGAGCCTCCTACTGGATTGATACCTTGGTTCTCAAAAACTGAGGGAAATACTTATGCTACTATTGCCGCATCACCCTCTCCTCTTCGAGGAAAACCAACGCAAGCTCAAGACGTAGCAAGAAGGATTTCTGGCGCCGTTGCGGGGGAGGTCTTCTCTCAAGTCAAACATACTAAGTACCCATCACAAACCCATCTCCCTCGCATTTACATTATTTGCCACTTGCCTCTCGTTTTCCTCTCCCCCACTTCACCCTTGCCATTTTATTCGCCCTCTCTTTCCCAATCTCCTCTTCTCTTTTCGCTTGCCTTTTTTTCTGTTTGCTTATGTGTTGGATTACTTGTTGCCATGGCGCAAGATAATACCAAATTGTGTGATTTCTCGAATACCAATAATAATGATTTCCTTAGTACTCTGATTGCTCCTCTGAATGATGTTGAGTCTTGTGAAATTAATGCTGCTTTGCTGAATCTTGTTATGAAAGATCAATTTGTCGGCCTTCCTAGTGAAGATGCCGCTACTCATCTAAATAACTTTGTTGATTTGTGTGATATGCAAAAGAAGAAAGATAATGTCAAATTGAAGTTACTCCCATTTTCTCTTAGAGGTCGTGCTAAAGTTTGGTTTTCGTCTTTGCCTAAAAACAGCATTGATTCTTGGAACAAGTGCAAAGATGCTTTTATCTCTAAGTATTTTCCTCCCGCGAAGATCATCACTCTTTGGAACGATATTATGAATTTTAAACAACTTGATCATGAGCATGTTGCCCAATCTTGGGAAAGAATGAAATTGATGCTTCACAATTGCCCTACTCATGGTTTGAATTTATGGATGATCATACAAAATTTTTATGCCGGTTTGAACTTTGCTTCTAGAAATCTCTTAGATTCGGCCGCAAGAGGTACGTTTATGGAAATCACGTTAGGAGATGCTACAAAACTTCTTGATAATATTATGGCTGATTATTCTCAATGGCACACCGAAAGATCTTCTAGTAAAAAAGTGCATGCTATAGAAGAAATCAATGTTTTGAGTGGAAAGATGGATGAACTTATGAAATTATTTGCTACTAAAAATACTCCTCTTGATCCCAATGATATGCCTTTGTCTTCTTTGATTGAGAATAATAATGTATCTATGGATGTGAATTTTGTTGGTAGGAATAGTTTTGGAAACAATGCTTATAGAGGAAACTTTAATGCTAGACCGTTCCCTAGTAATTCCTCTAATAATTATGGAAATTCCTACAATAATTCTTATGATAATTTTAATAAGATGCCCTCTGATTTTGAGAATAGTGTGAAAGAATTTATGATTTCTCAAAAGAATTTTAATGCTTTGCTTGAAGAAAAAATGCTCAAAGTTGATGATTTGGCTAGGAACGTTGATAGGCTTTCGCTTGATGTTGATTCTCTTAAAATTAGATATTCTCCTAAGCATGATATCAATGAGTCTCTCAAAGTAATGAGAATTTCCATTGATGAGTGTAAGGAAAGAACCACTAGATTGCGTGCTAAGAAAGATAGCTTTATAAAAGTGTGTCCTTCTAGTTTCCATGAAAATAATGATGAAGATCTTAAAGTTATCGATGCGTATCCTATTATATCTATGTTTTGCAATATGAATTTTGATGATTATGGGACTGATGATGAATCAACTTTGCCTAGAAGGCGTCCCAAGAATTCGGAGTCTTTAGATCTTGATGCTAAATTTGATAAAAGTGAGATTGGAAAGGTCACAACTTCAAATAACTTTGAACCTACTATCTCGGATTTCAAGGAATTTTATTATGACAATTGTTCTTTAAAAGGTTGTATTTCCTTGTTGCAATCCGTTATTAATTCCCCTCATGCTTATAGTCAAAACAAAGCTTTTACCAAACATATTGTTGATGCCTTGATGCAATCTTTTGATGAAAAACTTAATTTGGAAGTTTCTATACCTAGAAAACTTAATGATGAGTGGGAACCTACTATAAAGATTAGAATTAAAGATTATGAGTGTTTTGCTTTATGTGATTTGGGTGCTAGTGTTTCCACGATTCCGAAAACCTTATGTGATATTCTAGATTTCCATGATCTTGATGATTGCTCGTTGCACCTTGCGGATTCCACCATTAAAAAGCCTATGCGAAGGATCAATGATGTTCTTATTGTTGCAAATAGAAATTTGGTGCCCGTAGATTTTATCGTTCTTGATATAGATTGCAATCTTTCTTGCCCTATTATTCTTTGTAGACCTTTCCTTAGAACGATTGGTGCGATTATTGATATGAAGGAAGGGAATATTAGATTCCAATTTCCTTTAAAGAAAGGCATGGATAACTTTCCAAGAAATAAAGTCAAATTACCTTATGAATCTATCATGCGTGCTACTTATGAATCAAGTTCCAAAGATGGCACTACTTAGATCTATCTTTGCTTTTATGCCTAGCTAGGGGCGTTAAACAATTGCGCTAGTTGGGAGGCAACCCAATTTTTCTTTGTGTTTTTTGTTTTTTTTCTGTTTAGTAATAAATCTTGCATCTACTTTATGTTTAGATATGTTTTTATCTTTTAATTAGTGTTTGTGCCAAGTAGAACCTATAGGATACACTATGATGATAGTTGATTTGATTCTGCTGAAAAACAGAAACTTTGCGCTCATGAGAAAACATTCAATAAATCACAAAAACGTGATTTTGCTTTGATTCTTTTTGCTGATGATCAATAAACAAATTTTCCAGTACGTCCTATTTTGGTAGGATTTTTAGAGTTCCAGAAGTTTGCGTTAGTTATAGATTGCTACAGACTGTTCTGTTTTTGACAGATTCTGTTTTTTGTGTGTTGTTTGCTTATTTTGATGCATCTATGGCTACTAAAATAGTTTATGAACCATAGAGAAGTTGGAATACAGTAGGTTTAATACCAAAATAAATAAAGAATGAGTTTATTGCAGTACCTTATGTGGTGGTTTTGTTTTCTTTCACTAATGGAGCTTATAAGATTTCCTGTTGAGTTTTGTGTTGTGAAGTTTTCAATTTTTGGGTAAAGCTTTTATGGACTATGGAATAAGGAGTGGCAAGAGCCTAAGCTTGGGGATGCCCAAGGAACCCCAAGATATTCAAGGATATCCAAAAGCCTAATCTTGGGGATGCCCCGGGAAGGCATCCTCTCTTTCGTCTTCGTTCATTGG
This sequence comes from Triticum dicoccoides, assembly GCF_002162155.2. Taxonomy (NCBI): domain Eukaryota; kingdom Viridiplantae; phylum Streptophyta; class Magnoliopsida; order Poales; family Poaceae; genus Triticum; species Triticum dicoccoides. The sequence continues at coordinate 84,451,247 of NC_041385.1, forward strand.
TAACTTTACTTGGAGCTATATTTTTATTCGCCACATGATATGTGTTTTGCTTGGAGCGTCGTGTATTATATTAGTCTTTCATTTTTAGTTTACCACAATCATCCTTGCTGTACACACCTTTTGGGAGAAGCCTATTTGATTAGAATTTGCTAGAATACTCTTTGTGCTTCACTTATATCTTTTAAGCTTGATAGTTTTTGCTCTAGTGCTTCACTTATATCTTTTAGAGCATGGTGGTGCCTTAATTTTGAAGAAATTTTTAGTCTCTCATGCTTCACTTATATTATTTTGAGAGTCTTTTAGAACAGCATGGTATTTGCTATGGTTACAAAATTGGTCCTAGAATCGTGAGCATCCAAGTTGGGTATAATAAAAACTATCATAGGAAGTGAATTGGATGCTATGATCAATTTGATGCTTGATAATTGTTTTGAGATAATTAAAGTCATGCTAGTTGGGTGATTATGAATTAAAGAATGCTTGTGTTGAAGTTAGCAAGTCCCGTAGCATGCACGTATGGTTAAAGTTGTGTAACTAATTTGAAACATGAAGTGTACCTGGCTTGTGCATCCTTATGAGTGGCGGTCGGGGACGAGCAATGGTCTTTTACTACCAATCAATCCCCCTAGGAGCATGCGTGTAGTACTTGATTTTTGACGACTTCTAATTTTTTGCAATAAGTATATGAGTCTTTTGACTAATGTTGAGTCCATGGATTATACGCACTTTTACCTTTCCACCATTGCTAGCCTCTTCATTACCGTGCATTGCCCTTTCTCACCTTGAGAGTTGGTGCAAACTTCGCTGATGCGTCCAAACCCCGTGATACGATACGCTCTATCACACATAAACGTCCTTATATCTTCCTCAAAACAGCCACCATACCTACCTATTATGGCATTTCCATAGCCATTCCGAGATATATTGCCATGCAACTTTCCACCGTTCCATTTAGCATCATCATGACATACGTTACTTTTGTCATATTGCCATTGCATGATCATGTAGTTGACATCGTATTCGTGGCAAAGCCACCATGCATTATTTTTCATACATGTCACTCTTGTTCATTGCACCATCCGGTACACCGCCGGAGGCATTCATATAGAGCCATATCTTGTTCTAGTTTTGAGTTGTAATTCATATGTTGTAATCAATGAAAGTGTGATGATCATCATTAATAGAGCATTGCCCAAAAAAAGAAAGAAGAAAGGCCAAAAAAAAAGTAAGGCCCAAAAATAGAAAAAATAGAAAAAAAGAAAAAAGAAGAAAAAAGAAAATAAATAAAAAGGGCAATGTTACTATCTCTTTTTCCACACTTGTGCTTCAAAGTAGCACCTTGTTCTTCATGTAGTGAGTCTCATATATTGTGCTTCAAAGTAGCACCATGTTTTTCATTTAGTGAGTCTCATAGTTTGTCTTTTTCATACTAGTGGGAATTTTTCATTATAGAACTTGGCTTGTATATTCCTACGATGAGCTTCCTCAAATGCCCTAGGTCTTCGTGAGCAAGCAAGTTGGCTGCACACCCACTAGTTTTATTTTGTTGAGCATTCATTTATAGCTCTAGTGCATCCGTTGCATGGCAATCCCTACTCCTCATGTTGAAATCAATTGATGGGCATCTCCATAGCCCATTGATTATCCTCGTCAATGTGAGACTTTCTCCTTTTTGTTTTCTCCACACAATCCCCATCATCATATTCTATTCCACCCATAGTGCTATATCCATGGTTCATGCTCATGTATTGCGTGAAGGTTGAAAAAGTTTGATATTATTTAAGTATGAAACAATTACTTGGCTTGTCATCAGGGGTATAGAAGTTGGGAACATCTTTGTGTGACGAAAATGAAGCATAGCCTAACTATATGATTTTGTAGGGATGAACTTTCTTTTGCCATGTTATTTTGAGAAGACATGATTACTTTGATTAGTATGCTTGAAGTGTTACTATTTCTTTTATCAATATGAACTTTTATTTTGAATCATTTGGATCTGAACATTCATGCCACAATAAAGAAAATTACTTTGAGAATTATGCTAGGTAGCATTCCACATCAAAAATTTCTTTTTATCATTTACCTACTCGAGGACGAGCAGGAATTAAGCTTGGGGATGCTTGATACGTCTCCAACATATCTATAATTTTTGATTGTTCCATGCTATTATATTACCCCTTTTGGATGTTTATGGGCTTTATTTCACACATTTATATAATTTTTGGGACTAACCTACTAACCGGAGGCCCAGCCCGTATTGCTGTTTTTTGCCTATTTCAGTATTTCGAAGAAAAGGAATATCAAACAGAGTCCAAACGGAATGAAACCTTCGGGAGCGTGATTTTTGGAACGAACGTGAACCAGAGGACTTGGAGTGCAAGCCAAGAAGCAGCCGAGGCGGCCACAAGATAGGAGGGCGCCCCCCCCTATAGGGCACACCCCCTGTCTCGTGGGCCCCTCGGGTGTCCACCGACGAACTTCTTCCTCCTATATATACCTACGTACCCCGAAAACATCCATGAGCTACCCGAAACACAATTTCCACCGCCGTAACCTTCTGTATCCGCGAGATCTCATCTTGGAGCCTTCGCCGGCACTCTACCGGAGGGGGGATCGACCATGGAGGGCCTCTACATCAACATCCTTGCCCCTCCGATGAGTTGTGAGTAGTTTACCACAGACCTACGGGTCCATAGTTATTAGCTAGATGGATTCTTCTCTCTTTTTGGATATCAATACAATGTTCTCCCCCTCTCTTGTGGAGATCTATTCGATGTAATCTCTTTTTACGGTGTGTTTGTCGAGATCCGATGAATTGTGGGTTTATGATCAAGTTTATCTATGAATAATATTTGAATCTTCTCTGAATTCTTTTATGTATGATTGAGTTATCTTTGCAAGTCTCTTCGAATTATCAGTTTGGTTTGGCCTACTAGCTAGATTGATCTTTCTTGCCATGGGAGAAGTGTTTAGCTTTGGGTTCAATCTTGCGGTGTCCTTACCCAGTGACAGAAAGGGTTGCAAGGCACGTATTGTATTGTTGCCATCGAGGATAAAAAGATAGGGTTTATATCATATTGCATGAGTTTATCCCTCTACATCATGTCATCTTGCTTAATGTGTTACTCTGCTCTTTGTGAACTTAATACTCTAGATGCAGGCAGGAGTCGGTCGATGTGTGGAGTAATAGTAGTAGATGCAGGCAGGAATCGCTCTACTTGTTATGGACGTGATGCCTATATACATGATCATGCCTAGATAATCTCATAATTATTTGCTTTTCTATCAATTGCTCCATAGTAATTTGTTCACCCACCGTAATACTTATGCTATCTCGAGAGAAGCCTCTAGTGAAACCTATGGCCCTCGGGTCTATCTCTTATCATATTTGCTTCCAATCTACTTTTATTTGCATCTTTACTTTTTGCATCTATATTATAAAATACCAAAAATATATTTATCTTATCATACTATCTCTATCAGATCTCACTTTCGCACGTGGCCGTGAAGGGATTGACAACCCCTTTATCACGTTGGTTGCGATTTCTTAGTTTGTTTGTGTAGGTGCGTGGGACTTTTGAGGAGCCTCCTACTAGATTGATACCTTCGTTTTCAAAAACTGAGGGAAATACTTACGCTACTATTGCTGCATCACCCTCTCCTCTTCGAGGAAAACCAACGCAAGATCAAGACGTAGCAGCTGCTTTCGCAGCGAGGCGGGACATCTCTCATGCTTGCGCTTCCATGCTCGCCTCTCCCTGGTGGCAATCTCTCAACCCAGAACTCACGCTGGCCATGGCAGATGCAAGGGAAGGATGCTGAATGACTTGTTTGTTTTTGTGGATGAGTAGTTGAGGAGGAATGTGCAGTGACCTTAGCATACTAGTATTTATAATCGAGTACTAATACACTCCTAAGTGGGAAACTGTTTAGGTTGTGATACAGGTTTGCAATTCAATATAGCGTGGTACTAATACGCTCCTAAGTGGGAAACAGTTTAGGTTGTGATCGGTGTGAATAGGTTTGCAATTCAATATAGCATGGAGTAATTTGGAATGTGACGAGACACAAGCTCAAAATTTATTGATGGTTCTAGTTTCGAAGTGTGGCACTATTCCCGGATGGCATTACGTGGGCACGTGTTCTCGGCCGTGCTGTAGCATATGCCATGGTAGTTCTTTTTCTACTGCTGTGTACATGCAATAACTGGCACCGTCGTATACATATCTTACGGTTAATGGGGCGTTCGATAGGAATAGCCGCATGGCGAGCTATAGGCTAGTCTTTTTTTCAGACGCATTAAACCTATCTCTCGGGACTTCTCGCATGCACCATCGTGCCACAAAAACTTGTACTCTGAGTTTAATACGTTATACAGGAAGAGAAGAGGTGCACGCACACACTCGTCCTCTCACACATGCGTCTATTTTTTCTTGAAAAGGAGGATGATGACCCTCGGCCTTTGCATCTGGGAGTCACACGCGCATCTGTAGCTACGAATTGTAGTGTTCTCAACCATCCGATTGGCTCTATCATGGATGTATCTATATACTAAAACATGTCTAGATACATCTATATTTTGACAAATGGAAGGCATGTATTGTGGAACGGAGGGAGTGCTTGTCATCAAAATGGATAAAAAAGGACGTATCTAGAACTAAAATACGTCTACATACATCTCCTTTTATCCATTTTGATGACAAGTACTCCCTTCGTCCGGAAATACTTGTCATAAAAATGGATAAAAGGGGATGTATCTAGACGTATTTTAGTTCTAGATACATCTCTTTTTAGCCATTTTGATGACAGGTATTTTCGGATGGAGGGAGTAGTACTTCTTACCCAAAGGAACTTTATATCCAACAGACACAAAATATCCTTTCGACTGTTGGAAATTACTGATCTGATGTCGAAGTAATTGCTACATCGCCACCAAAACCCACCATTTCTTAAGCTAAAGTAGACCAAGGTAATCCCTATATTAGCATATTACTAATATAAACAGAAGGCACTGTAGAAACATTTAGGACGTGAGCTTGTCAATCTGAATGTGGAGGGACACCAGCTTAGCCCCGGCCAGCAGCTTGGGCGGAACTGTCAAGAAGGTCAGCTCCTGCACGTCGACGTCGCCGGGATAGGCACGCCAATGTCGAGCATGCTGCCGACCAAGAAAAATGTGTGGCCGTCCTCCTCCGCGAACAGCAAGAGCCGTGGCTCCGACAGTGGCACTTACAGCTGGAGCACCTTGCCGTAATGGATCCTATGCACATGCATGGGATGCGCGGTGCTGATATGGTGGTAGAGCGCCGGCAGCGGGCCTTCGTAGCCGCAGACGGGCATGGGGCATTTCCTGGGCGCGAGCGGACACACGCTCTAGTGATCGGCGAGCTTGTGGTAAGTGACGTAGAGCCCACAACCTTCATGCGGGCACTCCACCCTCACCGACGAAAGCACGGCATCCACCGCCGTGTTCCGCACGTCGAAGCCACCGCCGCACTTGCACTTCTAGCACTGCCGTTGGTTCTCGGGGGGCTCGATGCGGCAGTCCGCGCAGGCCAGGTGCCCTCCCTTGCACTGTAGAAATCAATCGAACAACAAATCAATCAAGAAACCTGCACCTTGCTTAATCAGCCGAATAGACGAGGTGTATTCGAACCTCATACACTGGAGGCATCAAGGGGCGGAGGCACAAGGGGCAGTGGAGCACGGTGAGGTCCATCGAGACCTTAGAGAGCTCCATCGTCGGGTCCTGTTCCGTCTGCATGATCTCGCCCTTCTCTTGCACAACCATCTCTCGCTTGGGCCGGGGCATTGCAAAGCTTTACCGTCACATATTTTATACTACTTCAAGGTGCATTAAATCAACACATGCAAGTATCAAAAGGAGAGTCACGGCATGCATGCATGCATGCGTTGTAATTAATGCATCGGTAAACACAAATTATTGAAATATATCGAGTGCACTGCTTTGATGTGTCGCGTCAACTCGTACATCAATGAGAAGTTTGATTATCCTCTCCCTTGCGGACTTAACTGCACCTGCCTTTGGCTGTATGACAGGTTGGCCACTCACCTGTCAGGCCCACCTGTCATACACGCAAAGGCAGGAGCGTCCCTCCCTCGCCCATGAGAGTGGTGGCTGGCAAGACTAGGAGAAGCTTTCGCTACACGCTCTCCCTCCCGCACGCGATGGACATGCAGTAGTTCAATCGGTGTCAGATGGCCGGAAGCGTACTATAGTACTCCTCTAGTGCAGTAGTACTCCATCATTATTTTACTTCCCGAAGAGGCGAGGAGCCAAGCGCAGCCCGGACGCTCGTGTGGCAGTTTCATGTGTAGAGTAGTCTAGGATAGCGTGTACCGTGCCTGTAAGCTTAAAATCGTTGGGGTCGGCTCCATGCTATGTGGCCGTCTTGAAGTTTAAAAAAATAAAATAGTCTTCAGGACCTACTTGTCACCTTGGTGATTGTAGTTTGCATGCTCATCTGGTCAAGACATGAATATATATTTTAATTTGTGGTGGGTAAATGTTAGAGGTTGCAACAAATATATTGTACACTGTGGGTCTTTCAGCCAAGTTTAGAGGCAAGCATGTGGGGCCAGTGCTATGATGTGTCGTGTCAACTCGTACAATGAGGAGAAGCTTGATTTTACTACTACACGCCTTCTCCCTCACCCATGCGCGCGGTTGCTCGCAAACGAGGACATGCTTTTGCTTATAGTACTTCTACAACAAGCTATCCCTCCCACTCGTGATGGATGGACATGCAACAGTGGATTCGACACTGTAGAAGCAGTAGTAGTAACATCATTGTTCGTCTTCTCGAAGAGGCGAAGAGCCAAGCGCAACCCAAACATGGCAGTTGTGAACATTGGAGCACGCATATAGCCGGGCTCTTGCATGAGACAAAATTGCTATTTGAGCCCACTATTGTACTAGTACGTACAACTACTTGCTAGTATAGCCCTGTAAACCAGAAAGGAGTATTTGCCCTTCTAGAGATTTCAACAAGTGGCTAGACTACACTGAGACGGAGTACATATGGAGCAAAATGAGTGAATCTGCACCATAAATAAATACATAGTTCTATCGTTTTCCTCTATGAGCTGCACAATATTGAGTATACTGACTAGTCTTTTTTTGACACGCATTTACGTTTTTTGACACAGTATAGACGCAAGCGCTCATATACACGCGCATACACTCACCCCTATGAATGCACACACGCACGGTACTATCATCTTGAAATTTACGAAGTCACCATAGGCACCTTGTCATCGACGGGAACGTCTCCTGACACGCGATAGATGCGAGTGGCAGTCGCCTCCATAGGTGCTTGAATGCCAAGGAGGGAGAGGGTAGCGGTTCCTGAGATGTTGAACGGTCAATGATGCATCCTCAATTACATGCAGAGGGAATTAATTAGAGAAGCAGAATAGAGCCAGCATGATGTGAATGCAATAGAGTTTGGACTCGCATATAAAGGCACCCCACCACTCCAATCCATCTACTCCCAAGTCTCTGTGCAACACTGCTCACTCCAATCCAAGACCAAGTGACCAGAAGTCACAAGCACCTATGGAGGCGATGGACACGAGCGACAGTCGGCTGTGCCAAATCTTCAAAGGCGCCGGCCTGCGGCCCCACACCACGCAGCGTTTCCAGACGGTGCTGGCGACCGCCGGCATCGTAGCCCTCGCCAACGCCGGCTTCACCTCTCGCATGGACGACATGATGGTCAACTCCATCCGCAAGTTCACCACCGTCAAGAAGCACGCGGACGACCTTGCCGTACTGCTCCAGCCCGCGCGCCCAGGCTCCTCATTGCCTGCCACCCTCATCGTCCTCCATGGTGACGAACTCTTTCAAGCCCTGGTGGCCCTGTAGGTGCCGGAGGTCGCGATGAAGAATGTTCACCTCGAGGCCGCGCTCGCTGCGCAGCGCCTCGCCATGCAAGAAACCGTCGACTTGCACATCCATGTCTACGAGGAAATCGTCTACATAGGCCACTACAAGGCAAGCAAGGATAGAAAGACGTTGGCCTTCTTCCAGCGGCTGGAATCTTTGGACACCATTGTTCAGAAGCACGTCGACCTGGCCATGAAAGCTGCTACTACTTAGGCGCCGTTCGGTGGGCCGGCGCCCTGATTCGAGGAGGTGGACGTCGTCGATGGATGCATCTCTTCTTCTTGCCTCCTGTAACTAGCACTACATCGCCTCGTGGCCTTACACTACTAGGGAAAAGGCTAGCAGCAGCGCGGGTTTTAGATGTATCAATAGCGCGGGGACAGGCGCTACTAATAAGGCGCTACAGCTAACATATAGCAGTAGCGCGTGCTCACCGGTGCTACTGCAACACAAGTGTAGCAGCAGCGCTGTTTGCGGAAGCTCGCTACTGCTAGTATCTCTAGCGCTTTTTACCTTGACGCGCTACTGCTACCGCGGCGCTGCTGCTAACTTTTGTACACTCGCTAGTGCTAATTTAAGTAGGTTTTTTTGTTATTTTTTTGGCATATTTGTTTTGTATTTGAACAGGCTTTATAGAAGAATCTTTAGCACATAGAAATGTCATCATGATACACATACAAATGTCTGCGAGACCACAAATGTAATCATAGCATGTACATACAAATAGTCTCATCATAATCATCATCCAACACAAAGTGATATCTTGTCATCATCTCGAAAATAGCAATACATGCAAGTCTCGAATACTTGCAACTACAACAATTTCATCCATCTAAACAAAGGTATACGCAAGAAGTGCTATCACTATGAGTGAGAGCAGAACTATGCAGTACATGAGGTGGCGGTTACGAGTCCTCTCTCGCGCTAGCGTGAACCTCAAGTAACTAGCTTCTCCTTCTTGTCTGCTTTTGAAGCCTTTATGGCTGGCGCCCATGAACCCATTCACTTGCGCCTGACACTCATGCCACTCGTTGTACACCCCCGGAACCTTCCCTTTGTACACGACATAGCAATTCCATCTCGCCATCAAGAAACTAGGTACCTGTTGAGATGCATGTTCATGAAGAGGATGTACAATCATATATATATGCAACAAAATATACTAGAGCAACACCGAAAAAGAAAGGATTAGCAATTAGATGCAACATACAGTATGCAAATTAATTAACTAGAGGTACGCAGGTCATCGTACGCAAACTAACAAAGTAGCGTTACGCAAGTTCGGCATGGACCATGGACATCACAAAGTTTCATCGCTACAAGAAGTATACAAGTTCAACCGACACATATCATCATCATCGGCATCATAAATCACTAGAAGTTCCATCCTTCCATATCATCGATGACGAACCCTAGCTTCTTGAACGGCTTGAGGTCTAGACGTTGCATGCCTATGCGAGTTCGGACGTCAGCTCGCGATATAGGGCCGTGGTGGAACATCCCCTTCTCATCGACGACTTCTTTCATGATGATCGTCGCAATGTCGCTTTGGATGCGAAAGAAGTCATCTCTAAGTTTATAATCCGCTTCTCCATGAGATTCTAGCCACTTGTGGATACGATCATCATTTCTGCCGTTAATGCGAAGCTTTTGGTGATCCATGTTGAACTGAATCATGAGATGGACGATGTAGAATCCATCCTTCTTGCTTGGTTTTGGGACATGGATGCAGGAGAAGTTAGTTTTATGCACGAAACCCATCTTCTTGTTCCTTTGTTTCTTGATCTGCACGTGGCCACCTCTAAAGCTGCAGCCTTGGAGAGCATCATCTAGAATATTCATTATGTGGGTGTAGTATTTTTCTCGTAGTCTCTGGAAGGGTCAAAATACACGGCGTGGGAGACTTGCGGGTAAAGAACGATAAGGACGGCACGCCCGTTGCTGCGGGGAAAAGACACCTCAAATTATTCCCCATATGAGAGAGAAGGAATGATTGAAATGTATGAAAGGGTTGTCCGGAACTGACTTACTTTGGATGATAAGGCACGAGGACAATTTCCCGGTCCTTATTCTGTACCATGAAGTTTTGGAGGTACTCCCTAGCAGTTTCACGCTCAAAGTCGCCGAGACTCAAGAAAGACTCGTGCATGTAGTACGGATCCGCCACACAGATTTGCGAGACTTCTTCACTCTTCATGATGGAGCTCATATGTAGCGCAAAAAGGTGGACGATAGTAAAATCAAGCCGCCTTGTTAGAAACATCTCAAAGATATGGTCAAACCGTAGGAAGAACACCTCCGCGGGCCATGTGTCGACGTAGCACTTCCCCTCAGGCACACGAGTCACGTATGTCGGATATCCTGGATCCTTTAAGGCTAGTAGGTTTTTCTCAGTCGACAGCACATGGTCGTGCAGTCTCCTGAGATCCCCTGATAGTGCCTCCAGCGGTTTCGGCGGTAGCATCGGCTCGCCCGTGAGATGGAACAGGACCGCACTTTTCACGGGTACATGCTCTTCAGAATGCATCGTCTGGCTGCTATGTGCTTTGGCTTGTTTGGAGACAGTTACCTTCCCCGATCTCTTCCTCTCCTTTTTCTTGGGCACACCTTCCAGACCCTTCCTTAACCCCTGCCCCAGTGTTCTCGGGCTAAGTACTGTACGACCCTCGCGCCCGGCTAGTTGAGCCTGTGTTGAGGCGGCATCTTCAGGCATGTCCTGTGAGGATTTCATGAAGAGAGACTTTTTGCAATCCATGGTACGACCCTGCCCGGGCATATCATCCATATCCTCATTAGCAAGCTGATAGCCCGATTCGTCATATGGTTGACTCATCATATCTATGTCACAGTCATACGCGTTTGTATTGAGGTAATCCATAGGGTCGACCTCCGTCTCATCATCCATTCTCTGTTCTACAGGAGAAATTACATCAGCCAGTACTATTACACCCCCTTCATCATGTCGTCTGCCGCTCTCACCCGGCACTACAGGTGCGGGTAATTGCGTAGGCGGGGTGGTGGTCTTCGCACATGCTTGTTGATGTGTGGTAGTTATTGGTGTGCTCTCGGCCGGCTCCAGACGAATAAGATTCTTCGGCCATAGCAGCACCCAATTCTTGTAGCTTCCAATCCGCGGCGGGGTCTCGTCGTCCGCTCCCACATGCTGTACTGGAGGAGGCAAATCCTCGTGCCCCGATTTCACACTGGTCAAGCTAACCCTGAAGTGCCCAGCGGGGATCGGCTGGTTGTGGAACGTGCATTGAGAGGGGTCCATTATCATCCCCTGTCCCACGTCCACCTTCTGGCCTTTGATCAAGTAGAGTATGGTGCACGGGGTTTCTTTCACCTGCAAACACATATGTCTGTGGCGTAAAACAACCGAAAGGCAACAATAATGGAATATTATATATATATATATATATATATATATATATATATATATGTTGGTGCGACATGTAATTACCGTGACGGCGTCGAGCTCAGCCAAAGACGAAGGCCCATCTAGCGCGCCTGAGACTAAGGACGGGCTGCTATGAGTGGGAGCGGCTGCGAGAGGAGGCCCGGTTGCGTGAGCAAGTGATGGTGCGATGGTGTTGTTGTTCATGGAGTTGCTCCCGACGAAACTGGGCATCGGGAAATCATGTACCGTCTTGTCTGGATTTTCCTTCGCCCAGTTGATGATAACTGGAACCAAGTTAGTAGCAAAATCATTTCTGCAGGCAGTTACAGCTGCATTGACTGCCTGCTGTAGCAACTCATATTTGTCCTCGGCTGCTTTTTTGCGTCCTCGGCTGCTTTTTTCTCGACCGCAAGCTTCACCTTCACGTCGATGTCCGCCTGACTAAACTTCGTTTTCAGCTTCTTGGCCTCTGGGCCCTCGTTGTAAAACACCTTCCACGTGGCGCCATCTCCAGCGCCGTGCACATGACCATATTGCGGCCGCTGATCCAAAGGGAGTCCCTTAAGTTCGTTCAAGGCCCGGTTGAGAGGGCTGTCCCACTTGGGCCTCATCGGAGAAGTAGGGCTTTCGGCTGCAAGCTGGTGTTGCTTCTCCAGTAGTCTAATCAATTTCCTCGTGATCTTGTCCGTGTAAAAAACCTTTTTTTCCTTGTCCCACTTGTAGCGGGCCCTGATGAAGTCATGCTCCAAGGGGTTGGTGAACTTCGCGAAGGGGTCTGGGAGACCCGCGGCTTCACGTTCCGCGTCCTCCTTATCCCATATGGGCCTTTTACCGAGGTAGCCACGGCTTCTGAGGCGATGCTTCCCCGTGTTCCTTTGCTGAAGGCTCTTGAATTTTGCAGCCTTAGCCTTGGCTGCCTCGCTAGCGCAAGTGTCCTTGAACTTTTCGAACTCCTCTTCCGTAAGTGTTGGATTTTCCTCCAGAATCTTGGACAGGGGTTCATCAGCCTCAATAGCTCATTTCACCCTCGTTTTCCAGGAGGCCAAATCATTGCTGAACATGCCCATGGCGTGATTGTTAATCTTTTTCATCTTCGGATCATCCCACGGTTGTTCTATGTTATCATCCCGGTCGGGGAACTTGAATCTCTTGTGCAACTTTGTTGGGAGCAACTGCGTCCAGTGTTCTTTACTCCTTAAGTCATCGTCGTTGATGCTCGCGCATTCCCGTAGGATGCATCCTACTTGGTTCCCATAGCACTTGCGAGGTTCTTCCGGCTCTAACGGCTCAAACTTGCCAAGTGCCATCTTTGTGATCACAAGTCGTCCAATCCCTAGTTTGTTAGGTTTTCGTATCCTCTGCTTCTTATGCTTCCTCTTTTTGGTAGCGGCATCGGGGCCGGTACCTTCCCTGCCGGTACCTTCCCCGCTGGTACCTTCCCCACCGGTCTCGGTGCCGCCATCGGTGCCGGCGCTGTCGGTGTCGATGTCGGCGTCAGTACCATCATCGAGGCCGACCTGCAAACCTTGCTTAGCAGTCAAATAGTCGAGGTACTCTTGTTCACCCTCATAATCCATCTCGTCTGCATCTTGGTCAGAAGGCCCAGTTTCTTCATTGTTCGATATGTTTCCTATGATTAAGTGTCCTCATTTATTTCTAAAAGTATGAATAAATGAGAAATGACATAAAAAGAAATCTATGTGCCAGCACTCGATATGCCAACTATGTAGCACAAAATCATGCCTTTATTCACGGGAAATTTCGGCATGACCTTTGCTAAAAAATGGACATATCGAGCGCCTGAAATTCACCGGAACGGAAATGAATCAACATTCCGGTGTAACATAGGCCACTCGGATCATTTTCCAAACATGACATGTCCAAAACATGACATATGCACATATCACATGTCCAGTTCAAATTTGCACATACCACATGTCCAGTTCAAATTTTGAAACCTAGCTAAATTCATAACTAAATAGATAACCTAATTAACATACTGCCCTAACTAAAACCTAATTAAATTAACCGAAGAATCCTAGCAGAGAGAGAGGGGGGGTTTACAGAGGGTGCAGGGGCGAGGCGGCAGGCCCAACGACGGCCGGGAGGGGAGAGGAGGGAGGCGAGGGCCGAC
>NC_041385.1:84465271-84480117 GCF_002162155.2 Triticum dicoccoides
AGAATTTTGGGTTAAGTGGACATAGCAGTAGCGCATTTGCACGAAAAGCGCTGCTACTATCTTCAGTAGCTGTAGCGCTTTATACGAAATTCGCTTCTACTAACTTCAGTATCTGTAGAGGTTTAGGCAAAACGCGCTGCTACTACCTTCGCTACTGCCAGTTTTCCTTTTTCTTTTCCTTTATTTTATCCCACTTTTATTTCCCGAGGGCAGTGAACGAAGGGAGGGCGATATATATTGCATCATTTGACGGTTAAATATGTATGCAAAATAGGAACATATATATTACACATCATTGGACCCATGCATAATAATGGCTAAGTGTGTAACAAAATAGGAACATATATATATTACATCATTTGACCGATAACATAAGTTTCCTCAGTGCTGACGTTTTCGTTTTTGAGTCAGCTTCTTTCCCTTCTTGTTCGTCGAAGAATAATTGAGCCCCTCAATGTGACTTTGCCTTTTCCATGGAGTACGATTTTTCTTAGGTAATGTAGTATTGATTCTTCTTTTGATGTATACTTCATCAACATCGTCATCTTCCCTCATTGGGTTTCCGTACTGATCATAGTTTCATCGTTGGCGACTCCATCCATTCCAATGATGTTCCTTTTGCCTCTCCTCAGGACAACACGGCTGGGATTGCGCGGGTCAGTTATGAAGAAGCATTGTGTCACGTGCTTAGCGTGTACCCATGGCTCATTTTTTGCGATAGCGTTCACGGTAGCGCTCTTGGCGTCGGGTATAGTCATGGTAGTGAAAATCCGGCTTTCTCTTTCGACATTCTTAGCCCATCTAACACAGAACATCGTCGTGTTGTGCAGTCCAGAGTAGTCAAGCTCCCATACCTTCAGCGGCGGCTCCGGCGCCTTTCTCATCGTCTTTCCCGGTGCGGGGCACTCCTTCTAGTTTTTCAACAGCTCATCGATTTCGGCATCGCTCCGCTTACGTGGAGGTCCTCGATGCTCAGCGTGACCATTGAATAGATCTCCATGGTTTCTCCATGGGTCGTCCTGTTCAAGCCATCTTCGATGCGCCATGTACATGATTTTCCTAGACCCGCCATCTTTCCTTGACGTTAGCTGTTGAGACGTCGTATCATCCATGCACCGCGTGCATCCGCAATATCCATGGCACACCTGGCCTGCCACATATCCATAACCGAGATAGTCCTGCACTGTCATGATCAACGCGACTCTCATGTTGAAATACTCACCTTTGCTGGCGTCCCATGTCTTGGCCGGTGTTTTCCATAACGTGTCTAACTCCTCTTGAAGTAGTCCCAGATACAAATTAATATTATTTCCTGGTTGTTTTGGCCCTTGAATAAGCATGCTCATGTGAATGTACTTTGATTTCATGCACAACCAGCGGGGAGGTTGTACATCCATACAAACACGGGCCATGTGCTATGGTTGGTGTTCTGGTTGCCAAACGGATTCATGCCATCGGTACACGCGCCGAGCACGATGTTCCTTGCATCACATTCAAAATACCGATAGAAGCTGTTCAACACTCTCCACTGGCTTCCATCCTTCACGTGTCTCAGCTTCGGATCATCTCCATCATCGGGCTTCTTCCTCTCCGCGTGCCAGTGCATTAGCTTTGCTTCCTTGGGATCTACAAAATACCTCTGGAGATGGGGAGTGATCAGCAAGTACCATACAACTTTTTGGGGACATTTCTTCCCGGCCTTCTTGTATCGAGAAGCATTGCACACCGGACAGCTTGTTTTTTCCGCGTGCTCCTTCCAATAAATTATGCAATCGTTGATGCATGCATGGTATCTAACGTGTGGCAGATCAAAAGGGCACACGATCTTCTTGGCCTCATCAACACTAGTAGGACATAGATTACCCGCGGGAAGAACATCCTTTAGGTACTTGAGATGATCATCGAGGCTAGCGTCGGTCCATTTGTTTTTAGCCTTCGTCTTCAGGAGTTGGAGCGTGAAACTCAAGCGGGTCACCTCAGGATTGCAACCATCATACAATGGAGTGTTCGAGTCTACCACCAGTTGCTCCAGCTTAGCCTCCTCTCTAGAAGCAGCTCTCTCAGTACTCGTCTCCTTGCGAAGCAATGCTTGAACATGAGGGTCCCGCACAATTGAATTTAGTGCCGACGAACTCTGCTGCGTGGAGTCCATGTCGTTCTCTTCGCCGCCATGTCCGGCCCCTTCTCCTCTGCCATGTCCGGCCCCTTCTCCGCCGCCATGTCCGGCCTCTTCCCCGCCGCCATTATCGATCATCTCTTCGTCTTGCCCCATGTCATCATTGCCTGCCCCGTCGACATCCTCAACATCGTCATCCTCATCTTCAATTATCCACCGTGTATAGCCATCCATGAAACCAGTCATGAGCAGGTGCGCTTCAACACGACCATCGTCATGGGGGTCGAGCCAAACTATTCCTTTGCATTTTCGACACGGACATAAAACCTCTGTCCGGTTATTTTCTTTCATGTCCTGCACCGCCGACCGCAACCACCTGTCCACCATCGTTCCACTGACCATCCTCAACTCTGCACGGTAATAATAAACAAATTGATTATAAAAATGCATGCATGCATCAAAGTCATACAAAAATTTGGCATGACCTTCCCTAAAAATAGGACATATATGGATCTAGAGTTTGCCCGGAATTTGCCGAAACGGAAATAAATCGACATTTCGGCGAAACATAGGCAACTCAAAAGCACAATTTGGCGTGCCACACACACAATTTCCTCAAACATATCACACACACATTAACATATTTTCATTTTGCAAAAGCATGAACTTTTCATCACCTCTATCTCGATCGAGATCGAGCACACGGTGGAGATGATGTTGTAGGGAGATCAAAAGTGCACAAAGCTCTTCTTGACAAAGATAGATCTAGTTAGGGGGCAAATAGGTCACTTAACTAAATGCTACATCTACCTAGCTAGCTAATTTGGGAGGAGACAACTTCAACTAGTGGAGGGGAAAGGAAAAAGAGAAAGGAGATGCATTAATGGAGGTGGTGTAGTTAGGTAGGAGTAATGAAGAGAGAGAAAGGTGGATAGAAGAGAAAGAGTAATGGGGGAGAAGTATTGAGGAAGAAGAAGAGTGAGAGTGGGAGCATGTGGGGGAGGTAGGGGGAAGGGAAGAGAGGAGGGGGAGGGGAGGCATGGGTGGGGAAAGGTGGTGGGTTGGTGCGGTTAGCAGTAGCGCGGGTGAAGAAACGCGCTGCTGCTAAATAATTAGCAGCAGCGCGCTTTGGGCAATGGCGCTACTGCTAACAATGACAAAAAAATTTGCCAATTTGAAATGTAGCAGCAGCGATCCCAGTAAAAGCGCGCTACTACTACATCCGTAGCAGTAGCGCGGTTCGGGCCACGGCGCTACTGCTAAATGGAGCTCGGTGAACACCGCCGGTGGATATTTGTAGCAGCACGGTTTACACAGAGTGCGCTACTGCTAAAAACATATCAGCAGCGAGTTTCCCGCACACTCGCTACTACTAATTAGCAGCAGCGCTCCTTTTTGAGTCGCGCTGCTGCTAAGATTCTGTGTATAGGCTTTTCCCTAGTAGTGTTAATGTTTTATTAGTATAGTACTCCCTCTGTTCCCAAATATAAGTCTTTCTAAAGATTCCAGCAAGTGACTACTACATACAGAGCAAAATGAGTGAATCTACACTCTAAACTATGTCTACATACATCTGTATGCTATATTCCATTTGAAATAGTATCTAAAAAGGCTTATATTTAGGAAGTCAGGGAGTATATGGCATTTTTATTCCAGTCGTAACGTTTTCACCGTGAGGTGGGGCCGCAGTTGAGCAAACCCACCCTGCCCACCGAGCGTCGACCGAGTTTAGAATTAGAAGAGAGGAACGAGGGAGGAGAGCTAGTTGTAGTATGGACGCTGTTGTCAGATGGGACTCGTGTTGATAGAATAGGAGTACTGAGCACTCGTGCCTCTTTTTTTTCAGGGAAAAATAGTCGTATGTCTAGTAGTACCACTAGTTGGGTGCGTGCGACCTATAGCTGTCATCACTTTAGGTCTCCTTTTCGAACCGCAGCTATGCTTCACAGTACATATTTTTTCACGCATTTATCCTCCTATATGTACTCCGAGGCTATTTCCACGTGCTCCCATTCGCCGACATGTGGGACATAGATTATTTGGGTCGTAGTGCATGCACGACTTGGAGCATATGCCGGGGTACTTTACATTACAGACCTCACGAATTACATGCAAAACCCCCATAGAAGAATAAATAAATGAATGAATTACTACATGGAACCAGATTATTTTCATAGAAACCGGAGCATGTTCATTAAATTTTGGACATAACATGTTTATAAAAAATGACCGGACCTAAACCAATCTAAGGGCCTCTTTGATTTTTCCCACAAAAAAGGGCCTCTTTGATTCGTAGGACACTGAAAACACAGGAATGGGGAAAGTATGATGGCGATGAACTGAGACGAGGAGAACTCTAACTCAGTTAGAGGTTAGACTTAGATTCTAACCCTGAACTAACTCTAAACCAAAGATGTGTATGTATGGCAGGGTTAGATTGACAATAAATGCTCTTCACAATCATTTGACTACTTTGGACCCTATTTCCTGCCGGATTTGGTGTGGCCGGCTCTTCTGTGGCCTCCTCTCGCTCACAATTGACATAAACGAACCATCTTTACAAATCAAGCATGTGAAACATGATAATTTTTACTTTGTCCATACAAATGAGATATGCCACTTAAACATACAAGTCGTCAATCAAGCTTCACAAAAAAACACTCCATGAAACAAATCATGAGCTAACTCATCACGGAAGTCATTCACGATAGGGAGGAAGCCCGGAGCCCGTCACGCAACGAGGGAGGAGCTCGCCATCGTCGCTCTAGAGGAAGGCTCTGTAGAGCCCAAGCCCTGGGAACCCCTCCGACACCAGCCCTTGCGAGTTGAGGTCGACACCGGCATGGGTAGCAGGGCCGCTTGCCGCCGACTGGGAACTTAATCTTCGGGCCTCTAAAAATAATGCAAGCCTATAATATACCTAGAAAGGTGAACTGAATCTTTGGGCCTCTAGAAATAATACAAGCCTGAAACTGAAATACCTAGAAAGGTGAACTGAATCTTTGGGCCTCTAGAAATAATGCAAGCCTGAAACTGAAATACCTAGAAAGGTGAACTGAATCTTTGGGCCTCTAGAAAGATTTATTACCTCCTCAAGCAGCATCAAACAATTCCATGCGTGCACCACAAATCTATACCAAGTTTGATCAAGATCTACTTTTCCAAATCAGAATTAGCGCTAGAGCGAGCAAGATCAATGATATGGCTGTGAGACAGAGAAGGGACGAACAAACTCACCCCTCTCGCGACCTCCCTGGTAGATGTGTCGCCGCTGCGCACGACAGAGGGAGAAAAACAACCGGTGAAGGGGGAGCAGGGCGACCTTCGAAGGCCGAAGGGAGAGGGCGTCCGGAGTAGGGCGGCGGAGGCCGGAAGGAGGGGGTGGCTGGAGGAGAGAGAGGGCGAGCAGTGCTTGGGCGGGCGGCCCTATGGGGAACAGAGAGGAGTCGTGCGACAGGGGGGAGAGCAATCTGGTGCGGGCAGGGGAGATTTTTTTAGTTCTCTTTTAGTGGGCCCGAGGATAACTAACCCAATTAGAACCTCTCCACCGGGCTAGTTTTTTAGCTGGGTTAGAGCAAACTAGCTCAAACTAACCCCTCGTGTTTCGATAATTTGAGGCTATTTCAACCCAAACTAGCTCTAACTTAGGGATCGAAACAAAGAGGAGTGTTACTGTACATGCTACAGTGTGGACCGTAGCACATTGTTTTTTATGGCCATATCACCACATTGTTTTCTACTGCTGGTTCACTGGGCTACCGTGGTTCGCACTGCTGGTTCACTGGGCTGTCGTGGTTCGCACTGCTGGTTCACTGGGCTGCCGTGGTTCGCACTCCTCCGACCTGAGTAGTAGTAGTACTAGTATATACTGCATCATTCTTTGCTCCTTCTTACTACTCTGACATGTGGGAGAGCCAACATCCGGGTTAACATGTCATGCACCAGATTAGAGCGCGGAACGGAAAGGGGGCATCACCCCGGTCGGAGCGCCAGTAATTCATGACTATAGTGTGTGGTCATATCACAAGTCTTTCCAGTAGTAACGCGTCGTCAAATCGCCCAACCCGACCTTTCCAGCAGTATGTTTGAGAATCCACCACTCGCTCACCCTCCTCGCCTCTCTGTCAAACCGCCTACCCGAAAACTGCCGCGCGTACTTCCCGGGAAAAGCCCCGCCCTCAACTTTTAACTACGCGAAAATAGTTCGAGCTGGTTTATTCTATATAAATACTTACTGTATGTTTATTCACCCGTGGGGTTGTTCAATGAATGGAGGGGCGGGGAGCACAAGTGAACAATACTAGTACTACTAGTAGTAAGTAGGAGTCGTACAGTAGTCACCTTAAATAGAGAGTTTCTTTTCTTTAATGCCACGTACACAAATTGAAACGCTTGTTGTGGAGAGAAAAAGATAATCACTCCACTATATATGTACGCAGGGGCCTGGGCGCTTGCTTTACTAGGGTTGCTCTCTTCATTCTCTCATCCTCTCCAGATATAGAAAATATAGCGGTAGCGACATTTTCTCTCTGCTCACCGCTGGTCACTGATCCTGCCGGATCCCTTCAGCCGGTGTGTGTAGAGGACTAAAAGGTGCATCGTTCACGCGGTCATCGCCACCGAGGGAGGAAACCCACAGCTGCCAGAGGGGCCCGATCCTCTGCCCGTGCCGTTCTCTCCGACACAGCGCCGGCTCGAGAGGTCCTCCAACCCTTCTTCCTCCCTGCCGTATTGTCCGCAGATCTGACCTGCCTCTACCGACATCCCGGCGACCCTCAGGTATAAGTTCTTTGAAAGTGGCCTTGCTCTATTGCCCCAGCTCCCCACATGTCTGCATGTGCATCTTTTTCTACTCCCACCAGCTCTTCCAAAGCCACCTAAATTTTTAGTATTATTAGAGGTAAAGCTACTTCATGCATTCGAATCTAGGGCTTTGTTCAAACAATGAAGAAAGGGGGGAAAGTTGTAGCATGAATCTAGGACTTGATTCAAAGAGGAAATAATATGGTGAAAGTAGTAGAGACCAGATACCCAACCAGTCTCTTGGTTGAAAAGGGAAATAATGGGAAAACGCAGTAAAAACTGGATAAGGAACAAATCTATTATTTGTTGAAAAAAGGATAGAAAGTGGCGGCTGGTGGACAAGTCAACAGACTATGTCCAGGATTAGAATTGCTGCCCTCACATAGTAAAAGGTCTCCATGATTAGAATTGCTGTCCTCACATAGTAAAAGGTCTCAGGATTAGATTTGCTGCCCTCACATAGTAAAAGGTCTCCAGGATTAGATTTGCTGCCCTCACATAGTAAAAGGTCTCCAGGATTAGATTTGCTGCCCTCACATAGTACAAGGTCTCTAGGATTAGGTTTGCTGCCCTCACATAGCATGAACAAACTCGGCATCACCACTTTATGCCTCCTTGTAGGTACATTGTGCTGATGGGTCCACTATCGCATGTCCTTATACCAACCTTTTGCTGTTGTTAATGTAAGGGCGCATGTAAAATGAAGCGATCACACTGTTACCTTAGGGACATGTCTAACCAGTGTTATTGTTAATCTATTGCCTCCAGTGATAAGATGCAATTAAACTGTGTTACAAATGGCACTCCTGCTGTTTTCCCCAGTATGATAAGTAAGATGCTCCTTTACGCTGCTGAGTGTCCTGGTGTCCCCACGGTCCCATGCCCTTAAACCAACTCTTTAGCTGTTGTTGATTTACTGTATCTGGTAAACAAGAAATGCCACCATTGAAGTAATCCCATATTTGAGAAATCTCATTGTTGATCGTAATGCTTCTGGTAACATGAAGCATTGCTGATGTTTTAAAAATTCTACTGTCCTTGCGTGATTGCCATGAACATAATTAAGATGCTTCTTTTCATTTTTGTATATGTTTCGTATATTCTTATTGACCAGCAACTGTTTACTTTCTATTTTTTTGTGCAGATAGGGATATCCATTTCACCTTGTTGCTATTGTGACCTTTTGGTGAACTGCACAAAACACTTTTTTTTTGGAATGACTGTCTTATGCAGTTCAACTAAAATGTCACGTGGGCAACATCTCTCAATTTTGGTGGAACTGCACAAAATGGTGATTGGAGTTTCCAAAATCTCCGTCAAGTTCTGCTGGTAATCTCGTGCAACATTTTATTAGCCTTTGCAAGATGAGCCGTCACTGTCACCACAATGGCACTTTATTTTAGTGGAACTGCACAAAAGGATAAGAAAATTATAGTTGCACCTTACATGAGCCGGACAGCCAACCTTAATGTTCCTTAATTTTAGTGCAACTACTAAAGAAGAACCTGCCAGCTCACGAGAGCAAGTACTTCTTGCTAGCTGAATGATGCAATCTTTGCTTCATTTCAGGTGAACTGCAGAAAAAGGCACATGAATTGAATCATGGAACTCCAGGCATGCCTCATCCTAGTGGAGCTGCAGGTTGAGTTCAAGGAGGCCACTATTAAAGTGAAATCATGCTCTTCTTGTTTGTGCTATGCAAATAGGAATACTCAACTACAGATGTTGTGACGGTCAAGAGCATTCACCAAGTTATTCGATTGTATAACATGGCTAGCCAAGATGGATTTAATCCCGATATTCACTTTATCAAAAGGCTCTAATGGGTTGGTTCTAAATCTTGCAAGCTGGGAATCAATGAGATGTGTAGGCATCTTTGTTGTACTTATTATTTGAATCTTATTTGTTGGTTCTGAATCTTGCAAGCTAGGAATCAATGAGATGTGTAGGCATCTTTGTTGTACTTTTTATTTGGATCTTATTTGTTGGTTCTGAATCTTGCAAGCCGGGAATTAATGAGATGTGTAGGCATCTTTGTTGTACTTCTTATTTGGATCTTATTTGTTGGTTCTGAATCTTGCAAGCTGGGAAGCACGGCATGATGATGCAGAGGACAACAACCATAACAAACAATTCAAACTTGGTAGTATTATCTTTGTGAAAGTGCGACAAATGTGCTGATCGTGTGCATCCTGAGAATAATAATTCTAATTGTTGTGCATGTTGATCCTGTGGCACAGATAGAACGAGCCAATGCATTGCTTGTTTTAAGTATAAATTTCTATTAAAGCTAAATAAATTTACGTAAATTGACTACTAACTCCTGCTATTACAATACCAATACAGACCCGCTCATGAACCGACGTGTGGCCGGAGTAGGTTTCTTAATGCAGGCGTTTGAATGTGCTGAGGGTGCATCTTCTACCGGGTGTGCAGCGGACGAGGGAGGGGTTGTAATTGTTGTCGCCTGTACACACTCAGTTTACTATTGAATCCAGTTCCCCAAGAGCTGAAAAATGAACTGCTGCCGCCGCCTACACACTCGTACACTTGAAGAGACTCCAATGGCGATCCGAGGGGTGACCTTGCTGGATATGGACTTCAGCAAGGAGTTCCCCTTTGAGTTCGCCGTTCATTCCTATGGCTGCACCAAGTTGAATATGATGTACACCAACGATCCGGACTCGGTGAAGCTCTGCCTCGCCGAGTTCAAGTAGTACCTACAGGACGAGAAAGCACAAGGTTGCAGGACTAGACCTTGTGCCCATCCATTCATCTCCTGACAGGGACCAGCGGATCGCCATCGCCCAGGTATGTGTGTGGGATGAGGTTCCCATCTACCACTTCTGTAGGGCCATCAGAGGTTCTGGAGCATTTGCCCGTTTCATCGGCAGCGCCGACTGCACCTTCGCTACGGTGGAGAGAAGGAAGAACGCGACGATTCGGCCATCTGGTGCAACAAGCTTGTCGACATCCAGAAGCAATACAAGATCATCAGCAACAGGCAGGAGAAGGACTCCGTGGTTAACCTCGCCAAGACCATCATCGACCCTTGATACACCAACATGAAAGAAGGCAACGATACCAAGGACCTGAACACGTGGGAGGTACCTCTGAATCTAGCATACATAACCTACGCGGCCAAGGATGCATATGCATGCTACGACATGTACACGCAGATCTTGGACATGAGGGCGTGTCTGCTTCATGTAACCGATGAGTACATGGACAGCCGCAGCGTCATGATCAAGCGTGCCAGGAAGGTCTAGATTTATACTTTATCTGTTTATAAGCACCTTTATCATCTGAGTGTTTCATGCATTAGCCTATGTGTCGTAATTATCTGTTTTGTCCGAAATATTTCTTTTAAGAACCCATTAACCTGATTGCTTTTTTAGTGGCTATTTGCTTATGTATGTAACTAGTTCACTTGTCCGTTAAAAAAACTAGTTCACTCGGCTGCCGTGCTTTGAATATCCTTCCTCCCAGCAGGTCTCTGAATTTTCTCCCACCCTAGAACCAACTCAACTGTCCCACATCTAGCCTAAAAAGTAATATTACCCAACGTACTATTAACTCATCAAATTTAAATGATATTTTATTTCGTAAGTTGAAAGTTTTTTTAAAAATGAAAATAATTGTTTATATATAACTTGGCAAGTTAACTCCTAATGATTGCATACATAAGCTTGCAAAGATTTTACTTACCAATGCAGTAATAGACGTGCAATCATGTGTTTATGTTTTTATAACATTTCTCCGTCTAGCCCAACATGATATTTTCACCCAGCCTAGCAAGTCCGCGGATTTCGAGAAAAATGCAAATGGGATTTAAATTCTACCATATACATAAACGGGCTGCACAGATGCTACATCATTGTTTCACCCAGCCCACCAAATGGACTAAAAAACAAATGGACCGGCTGACATGTGGGCCGAAGCCTAAGAAGGCGTTGGATTTACATCCAACGGCCGACATTCTTCTTCAATCTCTCGTCTTCTTCCCCCAGCGCTACCGGGACCGACTGCTCCAGCCTTCCACGTCCAGCGGCGTTGTTTTGCGCTCCTTAGCGAAACGCTACCCCGCCGACGGCCAGGCCATCCCTCCACTCCGCACCTCCTGTTATTCTCGGCCGAGTGTAGGCCCCACCCTGCACCCGAACCAGTCAAGTTTCCCACTCCTCTCTGTCTGTGACTCCACTTCCGCGTCTTCCACATCTCCAGGTTGTTCCAGTTTGGGGCCTCGCCGTCGTCCATCGCCTCGGTGCGCTCGGCGTGGCGTGGTCAACATACGAGAGTCATCGAAAGAGGACTATACATGGAGAGCCTGACAGCTGGGACCCACGGGGTCCATGGTCGCATGCAAGGAAAGTTCCTCCTTATTATGCACTGTACATGGACTGTACGTGGGAAGGGCTTCTATATTTCCCGAAAAAACGTTCCCCCCACTGATAGGTCGGACCCACCAGCTATATCTTCGCACGCAAGGAAGTGCCTCCTTATTATGCACAAAAAAATGAATACCCCCTGCTAGCTGGGACCCACCATAGTGGGTGTATGACTAGTGGGCCCACTAAGTTAACAAGGACGGAGTCAATATGAACGATTCTAGCTCCAGTGACCGCACGATGTCCATCCAACGGCCATAGTGCTTATTCAACCTCTGGTCTTCTTGCTCCAGCCGCCCAAAGCAGCATCGGTCGTGCCGCGTGCTCCTGCATCTCGTGGCTGGCTGTGATGCCGTGGAGGCCTCACCGCCCCCTACTACTCCCACTGCTGGCCCAGGGCATCCCTCTACTCACCCACACCCCCTGTTATTCTCCGGTGACGGTAGCCTCATGCCGTAGCCAAACCAGTGAACCCTCGTACTCCTCTTTGCATGGGCATCCACTGCCACGTTTTCCCCGGCTCCGCGTCGTCCCCTTCCTAGGCCTCGCCGTCGTCCACCGCCTTGGTGCTCTCGGCGTGGCGTGGTCAATGTGGTCAATGACCGACTTCCATCGGAAGAGTACTGTACATGGAGAGGCTGACAGCTGGGTCCACGGCCGCAACTGGGTCCACGACCACAACCCAGTTTTTTGTGATTTGCCAAGTAAGTCGCTTTGTCAGGCCTGTTGGGCTGTAAATCTTTCAAGACGAGGAGAGCTTCATTCGGCTGGCCGAAAAAATGGCCTATCAATAATGAGAAATGGGTTGTACATTTTTAAAACACATCAAACCGACAATTAGTTTCAAATTTCTTTTTTTCATTTCGTGATTTTAAATTGCATTGATTTTTATGCGTGGACAATTTGTTGGATTTTATATTAATATACATTTATTTTTAAAATCAGTTTGAATGTGACTCGAAATTTCGGGATTAAAAACAGTTCGGACGGCACCGAAATATGCAAAATTTCGTATAAGTTTTTAACTGTGGCCACAATATGGGCTGTAATGCTAACAAAAAGAATATGGGCTCCAAAAAAACCCTTAAGAATTAGCAAATGGCTGTAAATTATTAGAAATAATGGCAGATGAGTTGTATGCTATTTTCCACAGATTTGAGGCTTTCCTAAAAAAAGGTTGACACACAAGCAATGACTGTTGGATTTCCATCCAACGTCCGTCGTGCTTCTTCAATCTCTACTCTTCCTGCTCCAGCCGCTCAAACAAGCGCCGGTGGGACTGCCTACTCCCTCCTCCCCGTGGCCGGCTGTGTTGCCGCGCAGGCCTCACCGCCCCACCGTACTCCCATCACTGGCCTAGCCATCCCTCTACTCACCCACACCTGCTGTTATTCTCTGGCGACGACAGACGAACCAGTAAAACCTTGTACAGTTGTACTCCCCTCCGCTTGGGAAACAACTGTCGAGTCTTCCCTGCCTCCGTGTTGTTCCCTTCCTAGGCCTCGCCGTCGTCCATCGCCCTGGTGCTCCTGGCGTGGCCTGGTCAACGTAGTCAACAACGGACATGCATCTGAAGTGGACTATACGTGGAGAGGCTGACAGCTGGGTCCACGGCCGCACGCAAGGAAATGCTTCCTTATTATGCGCAAAATAATGATTCCTCCACCTGACATCTGGGACCCACCGAAAGGGCCTCTGTATTTCGTGAAAAAAATGTTACCGCTGCTGACAGCTTGGACCCACCAGCTATATCTTCGCACGCAAGGAAGTGCCTCCTTATTACGCACAAAAAAATGAATACCCCCCTACTAGCTGGGACCCAGTATAGTGGCAGGCTGACTTGTGGGCCTACTAAGTTGACGGGGATGGAGGGCTTTGTCAACTTAGTCAATATGTATGATTCTAGCTCCAGTGACCGTACGATGTCCATCCAACGGCCGTAGTGCTTCTTCAACCTCTGGTCTTCTTGCTCCAGCCGCCCAAACCAGCGCCGGTCATGCCTCATGCTCCTACCTCCCGTGGCGGGCTGTGATGTGGCGGAGGCCTCACCGCCCCCTACTACTCCCACCGCTGGCCAGGCCATCCCTCTACTCACCCACACCCCCTGTTATTCTGTAGCGACAGCAGCCTCACACTACAGCGAACCAGTGAACCCTCATAATCCTCTACGCGTGGGCATCCACTGCCGCGTCTTCCCTGGCTCCGCGTCGTCCCCTTCCTAGGCCTCGCCATCGTCCACCGCCCTGGTGCTCTCAGCGCGGCGTGGTCAAGGAACGGCTTCCATCGGACGTGGACTGTACATGGAGAGGCTGACAGCTGGGTCGACGGTCGCAGCAAGGAAGTGCCTCCTTATTACGCACAAAATAATTATTCCTCCACCTGACAACGGGGACCCAACGGACGGGCCATCATATTTCATGAAAAAAAACATTTCCCCCTGACTGCTGGGACCCACCAGCTACATCTTCGCACGCAAGGAAGTGCGTCCGGGCAAAAAAAAAGATTTGCCCCCTGACTGATAGGACCCACCAGCTACATCTTCGCATGCAAGGAAGTGTGTGATAGTCGGGACCCACATGGTCAAAGCATACCTAGCATTGTCATTCTGGTCATGAATGTGTACTTACATACTGGTCGATGTAGAGGCGCGCATGCGTCGTAGTAGAGGCGCACACGTAGCATGTACACGTACGTAGAACGGCCAGGGTGCAAGAAAGTAAATACGGCCACGTACGTACATACGGGCGGGGTCTCGAATGCCTACTCGCACGTTCGTACGACCAGGGCTCCTATACATGGCTGGGTCGGAATGGAGAAACTGCGTCTCCATCGTGTTCATGGGGAGGCAATGGAATGCGTCATGTTCATCGGGAGGCAACGGAATGCATGAGAGCCAACCGGCTTGGATGGAACAGCCGATGGAAATGAGGCCTGGCGTATCGCATAACGGAGGAAACATCCTTGTGTTCGACCAGCCACGTTTGAAACGGGAGCCTGTTCATCGGGAGGGGTCTGGCGTACCGCAAAACGCAGGAAACGGGCCTCCTATGGTCGAAACGTGGGTCCTGTTGATCGGGAGGGGTGTGGCGTACCGCAAAACGGACGAAACAGACTTGTGTTGGAGCGCTACGGTCGAAACGGGGGTCCTGTTCATCGGGAGGGGTGTGGCGTACCGCAAAACGGGACTCCATGGGGTACTGTTCATCTCCACCGTCGACCCCCTCCAGCCTCCACGGGCTACTGTTCATCCACCGTCGACCTCCTCCAGCCTCCACCTATGACTGTTCATCCACGGGCTCCTGTTCATCCAGCCTCCACCGCGCGCTACTCCATCGGCTACTATTCAACCACGCCTCTCCACGGGCTACTGTTCAACCACCCCTCCATGGGCTACTGTTCATCCACCCCTCCACTATCTACTGTTCATCCAGCCCTCCACGGGGTCATCCTGTTCATCCAGCCCTCCACGGGGTCCTGTTCATCCAGCCCCAACCGGCTTGATCGATCGGGTCCTGTTCATCTAGAGGCAACACCACGGG
>NC_041385.1:84480762-84530163 GCF_002162155.2 Triticum dicoccoides
TTCAATGCTCACTGTTCATCCAGAGCCAGCATCGATCGGTTTCAGTTAGCAGCAGTAGCGAAGGAATCGCTCGATCGCTCGGGTTCAGTAACACGTAACCTGCAGTGCAATCGCTCGGGTTCAGTTAGGCGACGCCTCGCCCGAGTTCAGTTAGAGCCCAACTCCTCGCACACACGCGCATACATGTATGAGAGAAACGCGCATCACTCGGCTCCTGACCACCCACCGTAACTAGGAACTCACCGAAATTTTCCTCGCCCTCGTTTCTACCATGGTTTTTTCCGTCATGGACAGCCCAAAGAATGTCATGCAGCTGCGTCTCCGGCCCGCCCAAGACGAAAAGCCCATTTTCTATCATCATTTTTTGTCATAGAAGTAGGAGCCCACCACATCTATGATGATACTGGGTTTTGTCACAACTATCGTCATAGAAGTGTCATATGTATGACAGAATTTTTTTCGTTCGGCCCAAAATGTCACGGATGTGTCTTTTTTTTGTAGTGAATACATGTGTGAATACGTAGACCACAACATGTCCCTAGTGAGCCTCTAGTTGACTAGCTCATTGATCAATAGATGGTCATGGTTTCCTGACTATGGACATTGGATGCCATTGATAACGGGATCACATCATTAGGAGAATGATGTGATGGACAAGACCAAATCCTAAGCATAGCACAAGATCGTGTAGTTAGTTTGCTAAAAGATTTTTTAATGTCAAGTATCATTTCCTTACACCATGAGATTGTGCAACTCCTAGATATCATAGGAATGCTTTGGGTGTACCAAACGTCATAACGTAACTGGGTGGCTATAAAGGTACACTACAGGTATCTCCGAAAGTGACTGTTGGGTTGGCATGAATCGAGACTGGGATTTGTCACTCCGTATGACGGAGAGGTATCTCTGGGCCCACTCGGTGATGCATCATCATAATGAGCTCAATGTGACTAAGTTGTTAGTCACGGGATCATGCATTATGGAATGAGTAAAGTGACTTGCCGGTAACGAGATTGAACGAGGTATTGGGATACCGACGATCGAATCTCAGGCAAGTAACATGCCAATTGACAAAGGGAATTGTATACGGGATTGATTGAATCCCCGGCATTGTGGTTCATCCAATGAGATCATCGTGGAACATGTGGGTGCCAACATGGGTATTGATACGTCCATTTTGCATCATGCTTTTATGTCAATATTTATTGCATTATGGGCTGTTATTTCACGTTATGTCACAATATTTATGGCTATTCTCTCTTATTTTGAAAGGTTTACATGAAGAGGGAGAATGCATGCAGCTGGAATTCTGGGCTGGAAAAGGAGCAAATATTGGAGGCCCATTTTGCGCAACTCCAAAGGTCCTGAAACTCCATGGAATGTCTTAAAGTAAATAAAGAAAAATCGTCGCCAAAGATGAAGGCCAGGGGGGCCCTGGTGGCTCTCCGATGCCCGTCTTCTCCTATATGAAGTCTTTCGATGAGAAAAAAATATCAAGCAACCTTTCGGGACGAGGCTCCGCTGCCACGAGGCGGAACCTTGGCAGAACCAATCTAGGGCTCCGGCAGAGCTGCTCTGCCGGGGACACTTCCCTCCGGGAGGGGGAAATCATCACCATCATCATCACCAACGCTCCTCTCATCGGGAGAGGGCAATCTCCATCAACATCTTCACCAGCACCATCTCATCTCCAAACCCTAGTTCATCTCTTGTATCCAATTCTTGTCTCCAAGTCCGGGATTGGTGCTAGTAGGTTGCTAGTAGTGTTGATTACTCCTTGTAGTTGATGCTAGTTGGTTTATTTGGTGGAAGATCATATGTTCAGATCCTATATGAACATTACTTCCCCTCTGATTATGAACATGAATATGCTTTGTGAGTAGTTACGTTTGTTCCTGAGGACAAGGGAGAAGTCTTGCTATTAGCAGTCATGTGAATTTGGTATTCGTTCGATATTTTGATAAGATGTATGTTGTTTAACCTCTACTGGTGTTATGTGAACGTCGACTACATAACACTTCACCATTATTTGGGCCTAGAGGAAGGCATTGGGAAGTAATAAGTAGATGATGGGTTGCTAGAGTGACAGAAGCTTAAACCCTAGTTTATGTGTTGCTTCGTAAGGGGCTTATTTGGATCCATATGTTTCATGTTATGGTTAGGTTTACCTTAATACTTTTGTTGTAGTTGCGGATGCTTGCAATAGAGGTTAATCATAAGTGGGATGCTTGTCCAAGTAAGGTCAGTACCCATGCACCGGTCAACCCACATATCAATTTATCAAAGTACCGAACGCGAATCATATGAGCGTGATGAAAACTAGCTTGACGATATTCCCATGTGTCCTCGGGAGCGCTTTTCCTATTATAAGAGTTTGTCGATGCTTGTCCTTTTCTACAAAAAGGATTGGGCCACCTTGCTGCACTTTATTTACTTTTGTTACTTGTTGCTCGTTACAATTTATCTTATCACAAAACTATATATTACCACTTATTTCAGTACTTGCAGAGAATACCTTGCTGAAAACCGCTTATCATTTCCTTTTGCTCCTCGTTGGGTTCGACACTCTTACTTATCGAAAGGACTACGATAGATCCCCTATACTTGTGGGTCATCAAGACTCTTTTCTGGCGCCGTTGCCGGGGAGTGAAGCGCCTTTGGTAGGTGGAATTTGGTAAGGAAAAAAAAATATTTAGTGTGCTGAAATTTTCTGTCACTTGTTACTATGGAAAGTAATTGTCTGAGGGGCTTGTTCGGGGTATCTTCACCCCGTCCAGTTGAGCCGAGAGTTGCTCCTCAACCTACTGAACCTATTGAACCTACTGAAAATGAAACTCCTTTTCAGATTCCTTCGGGTATGATGGAAAAACTGCTACCTAACACTTTTGTAGGAGATGGAACAAAGCATCCTGACAAACATCTACGCTATGTGGATGATATTTGTGGACTATTTAAGCTTGCAGGTATACCCGATGATGTTGTTAAGAAGAAGGCTTTCCCTTTATCTTTGGAGGGAGACGCATTGACAACGTATAGGCTATGTGATGATATGAGATCATGGAACTATAAAAGATTGAAATTGGAATTTCATCGAAAGTATTACCCTATGCATTTTGTTCATCGTGATCGCAATCATATATATAATTTTTGGCCTCGCAAAGGAGAAAGCATCGCTCAAGCTTGGGGGAGGCTTAAATCAATGTTATATTCATGCCCCAATCATGAGCTCGCAAGAGAAGTGATTATGCAAAATTTCTATGCTCGGCTTTCTAAAAACAATCGCACCATGCTCGATAATTGTTGTGATGGCTCTTTTATGATGAAGACTATTGAATTCGGATGGAATTTATTGGATAGAATTAAACGTAACTCTGAAGATTGGGACCTCGACGAAGGTAAGAAGTCAGGTATGGCACCTAAGTTTGACTGTGTTAAATCTTTTATGGATACCGATATTTTCCGTAAGTTTAGCACTAAATATGGACTTGACTCTGAGATAGTAGGTTCTTTCTGTGAATCTTTTGCTACTTATGTTGATCTCCCCAAGGAGAAGTGGTTTAAATATCATCCTCCCATAGAAGTAAAAGTAGCTGCACCTATTAAAGTTAAAGAAAATACTGTCACGTATAATGATCCTATTGTTCCCACTTCTTATGTTGAGAAACCACCTTTCCCTATTAGAATGAAGGATCATGCTAAAGCTTCAACTGTTGTTCGTAAAAGCAATATTAGAACTTATACCCCTCCTGAGCAAGTCAAAGTAGAACCTGATATTGCTACTGTAAAAGATCTCTTGTCCGATAATATTGATGGGCATGTTATTCAATTCTCTGGTGAAACCGCTAGAATTGCTAAACCCTGTGATAGAGATAAACATAGACCTGTGGTAGGCGTGCCTGTTATTTCTGTTAAAATAGGAGATCATTGTTATCATGGCTTATGTGATATGGGTGCTAGTGCTAGTGTTATACCCATTGATTTATACAAAGAAATTATGCATGATATTGCACCTGCTGAGTTAGAAGATATTGATGTTACAATTAAACTTGCCAATAGAGACACTATATCTCCAGTGGGAATTGTTAGATATGTTGAAGTCTTGTGTGGGAAAACCAAATATCCCGCTGATTTTCTTGTTCTTGGTTCTCCACAAGATAGCTTTTGTCCCATTATATTTGGTAGACCCTTCTTGAATACTGTTAATGCTAAGATAGACTGCGAAAAGAATGTTGTTACTATTGGCTTGGATGATATGGTTCATGAGTTTAATTTCTCTAAATTTAGTAAACAACATCGTGAGGAAGAATTTCCTAGTAAGGATGAAATTATTGGTCTTGCTTCTATTGCCGTACCTCCTAGTGACCCTTTAGAACAATATTTGCTAGACCATGAAAATGATATGTTCATGAAAGAAAGAAGGGAGATAGATGAAGTATTCTTTAAACAGGAACCTATTCTGCAACACAATTTGCCTGTTGAAATTCTAGGGGATCCTCCTCCACCCAAGGGTGATCCCGTGTTTGAGCTTAAACCGTTGCCTGATAATCTTAAATATGCTTATCTTGATGAAAAGAAAATATATCTTGTTATTATTAGTGCTAACCTTTCAGAGCATGAGGAAGAAAGATTATTAAAAACTCTGAAGAAGTATCGTGCTGCTATTGGATATACTCTGGATGATCTTAAGGGCATCAGTCCCACTCTATGTCAACATAAAATAAATTTGGAAGCTGATGCCAAACCAGTTTGTGATCCTTAACAATGTTTGAATCCTAAAATGAAAGAAGTGGTAAGAAAAGAAATACTCAAGCTTCTGGAGGCAGGTATAACTTATCCCGTTGCTGATAGTCAGTGGGTAAGTCCTGTCCATTGTGTCCCAAAGAAGGGAGGTATTACTGTTGTCCCTAATGATAAAGATGAATTGATTCCGCAAAGAATCATCACAGGTTATAGGATGGTAATTGATTTCCGTAAATTAAATAAGGCTACTAAGAAAGATCATTACCCCTTACCTTTTATTGATCAAATGCTTGAAAGATTATGCAAACATACACACTATTGCTTTCTAGATGGTTATTCCAGTTTTTCTCAAATACCTGTGTCGGCTAAAGATCAATCAAGATTACTTTTACATGCCCTTTTGGTACTTTTTCTTATAGACGTATGCCTTTTGGTTTATGAAATTCACCTGCTACCTTTCAAAGATGCATGATGGCTGTATTCTTTGACTTTTGCGAGAAAATTTGTGCGGTTTTCATGGACGACTTTTCCGTCTATGGTTCCTCTTTTGATGATTGCTTGAGCAATCTTGCTCGAGTTTTGCAGAGATGTGAAGAAACTAATCTTGTCTTGAATTGGGAAA
The DNA here is from genome assembly GCF_002162155.2 of Triticum dicoccoides. Lineage (NCBI taxonomy): Eukaryota > Viridiplantae > Streptophyta > Magnoliopsida > Poales > Poaceae > Triticum > Triticum dicoccoides. Next base: position 84,486,125 of record NC_041385.1, read on the forward strand.
AGTGCCACTTTATGGTTAATGAAGGTATTGTCTTGGGGCGCAAAGTTTCTGAAAGAGGTATTGAAGTTGATAAAGCCAAGGTTGATGCTATTGAAAAGATGTCATGTCCCAAGGACATCAAAGGTATAAGAAGTTTCCTTGGTCACGCCGGATTTTATAGGAGGTGCATTAAGGACTTCTCAAAAATCTCTCGACCTCTGACTAATTTATTACAAAAAGATGTACCATTTGTCTTTGATGATGATTGTGTAGAAGCATTTGAAATACTTAAGAAAGCATTAGTCTCTGCACCTGTTGTTCAGCCACCTGATTGGAATGTACCCTTTGAAATTATGTGTGATGCTAGTGATTATGCTGTAGGTGCTGTTCTAGGGCAAAGAGTTGATAAGAAATTAAATGTTATCCATTATGCCAGTAAGGCTCTAGATAGTGCTCAAAGAAATTATGCTACTACCGAAAAGGAACTTTTAGCAGTCGTGTTTGCTTGTGATAAGTTTAGACCTTATATTGTTGATTCCAAAGTTACTATTCACACTGATCATGCTGCTATTAAATATCTTATGGAAAAGAAAGATGCAAAACCTAGACTCATTAGATGGGTTCTCCTGCTACAAGAATTTGATTTACATATTGTTGATAGAAAGGGAGCCGAGAACCCCGTTGCAGACAACTTGTCTAGGTTAGAGAATGTTCTTGATGACCCACTACCTATTGATGATAGCTTTCCTGATGAACAATTAAATGTCATAAGTACCTCTCATAGCACTCCATGGTATGCTGATTATGCTAATTATATTGTTGCTAAATTTATACCGCCTAGCTTCACATACCAACAAAATAAAAAGTTTTTCTATGACTTGCGACATTAATTTTGGGATGACCCACATCTTTATAAAGAAGGAGTAGATGGTGTTATTAGATGTTGTGTACCTGAGCATGAATAGGAACAGATCCTACGCAAGTGTCACTCTGAAGCTTATGGAGGACACCACGCTGGAGATAGAACTGCACATAAGGTATTGCAATCCGGTTTCTATTGGCCTACTCTCTTCAAGGATGCCCGTAAGTTTGTTTTGTCTTGCGATGAATGTCAAAGAATTGGTAATATTAGTAGACATCAAGAAATGCCTATGAATTATTAACTTGTTATTGAACCATTTGATGTATGGGGCTTTGATTATATGGGACCTTTTCCTGCCTCTAATGGGTATACTCATATTTTAGTTGCTGTTGATTATGTTACTAAGTGGGTAGACGCTATTCCAACTAGTAGTGCTGATCATAACACCTCTATTAAAATGCTTAAGGACGTTATTTTTCCAAGGTTTGGAGTCCCTAGATATCTTATGACTGATGGTGCTTCACACTTTATTCATGGTGCTTTCCGTAAGATGCTTGCTAAATACGACGTTAATCATAGAATTGCATCTCCATATCACCCGCAGTCTAGTGGTCAAGTAGAGTTGAGCAACAGAGAGCTCAAATTAATTTTGCAAAAGACTGTGAATAGGTCTAGAAAGATTTGGTCCAAGAAATTGGATGACGCATTATGGGCCTAAGAACTGCATACAAGAATCCTATGGGTATGTCTCCGTATAAAATGGTTTATGGAAAAGCTTGCCACTTACCTCTCGAACTAGAAAATAAGGCATACTGGGCTATTAAAGAGCTCAACTATGATTTCAAACTTGCCGGTGAGAAGAGGTTATTTGATATTAGCTCGCTTGATGAATGGAGAACCCAAGCTTATGAAAATGCCAAGTTGTTTAAAGAAAAAGTCAAAAGATGGCATGACAAAAGGATACAAAAGCGTGAGTTTAATGTAGGTGATTATGTATTGCTATACAACTCTCGTTTAAGATTTTTTGCAGGAAAACTTCTCACAAAATGGGAAGGTCCCTACGTTATCGAGGAGGTCTGTCGTTCTGGTGCCATAAAAATCAACAATTTCGCAGGCACAAATCCGAAGTTGGTAAACGGTCAAAGGATTAAACACTATATTTCAGGTAATCCCATAAATGTTGAAACTAACATTATTGAAACCGTAACCCCGGAGGAATACATGAAGGACACCTTCCAGCCCGTTTCAGACTCCAAAAAGGAATAGGTATGTGGTACGGTAAGTAAACCGACTCCAAAACAATTTTTAAGGCAATATTTCTCCGTTTTGGAATATTTAGAAAGATAGAAAAATAAGTAGCAGTCCAGGGAGGACACGAGGCCTCCACGAGGGTGGAGGGCGCGCCCTACCCCCCTGGGTGCGCCCCCCTACCTCGTGAGCACCTCGTGTGCCCTCCGAACTCCGTTTCCTTGCAAGATACATATTTTGATCGGTAAAAATTCATTATATATACTCCCGAAGGTTTTGACTCTCGTATCACGCAAATATCCCCTGTTCTTGTTTCGAGCTGTTTTTCTGACAGGTCTAGATCATCATGACGACCCCAAGTGCTTCCAAGGACAAGTTCTTCGAGAAGGTGATCAACCCTTACCTCGCGGAGGTGCTGCGACACCCTCAAACCATTGAGATGCGTGATGGGTTGCTGCACATCCGCGATGTTGAGGGACCAAAGGGAATCGGAAGCGTGGATTCGAGGCTCGAAGCAATGGAGCAACAAGTTTTCAAGTGCCAGGGGATGGTGGAGCATGGAATCAACGCTACCCACAAGATGCTTGCGGAGTTCACCAACAACTACGAGTCGGATGCCAAGAAGACCGAGGAGGCCATCTTCAAGCTACATGAGAAGATCGAGCACCTCCAAGCCCAAATCTATGATATGCAAAACCAAAACTGTGAGTATGAATATAGATTCAAAAGGATGAGTTTGGTTGCAGATTTGAGGATTCCGGAGACTCAATCATCCTTCTATGATGGTGAGCCTATGCCATGGAAGGTGGACGACAAGCTTGCATCATCAACAACACCTCCACCACCAACAACAAAGAAGGAGACATAATCACATGGGTATGGGCACTCCCCTTGGCAAACTGCCAAGCTTGGGGGAGGTGCCCTGGTATCATATCACCATCACAACTCCTATCTTTACCGTTTTTCTTAGTTCAATCTTATTAGTAGTATCTTGATTTAGTAGAATAAAATCATGGCATGATCTAGTTTTGAGTTTTGCTTTATGATCCTTCTCTGTAATTGAGTCCGTGAGCTATATAATAAAGATTAGTGTTGAGTCAAGGGCTTGAGTATTTTGCCATGTTCTTGGGTGATTAGAAGAAAAAGAATAAAAAGAATCAAAGAGTTCATATTGATCTTAGTGAAAGTAATGACTTCACATAGAAAGAGTTTGATGATTAAAAGTTGTTGGGAGTTGGCAATATAGCTTTGGTCATCGTTGCAATTAATAGGAAGTAATAAGGAAAGAGAGGTTTCACATATAGATATATTATCATTGACATCTTTTATGATTGGGAGCACTCATTAAAATATGACATGCTAAAGAGTTGATGTTGGACAAGGAAGACAACATGATGAGTTATGTTTTCTTACATCTGAGATAAAGTATGTTGTCATGGATCCTCTAACGTGTTGAGCTTGCCTTTCCCCCTCATGCTAGCCAAATTCTCAGCACCAAGTAGAAATACTACTTGTGCTTCCAAATACCCTTAAAACCAGTTTTGCCATGAGAGTCCACCATATCTACCTATGGATTGAGTAAGATCCTTCAAGTAAGTTGTCATCGGTGCAAGCAATAAAAATTGCTCTCTAAATATGCATGACTTATTAATGTAGAGAAATAAGCTTTGTACGAACTTGTTGTGGACGCAATAAAAGCGCCGAACTGCATAATAAAGGTTCACATACAAGGGGCAATATAAAATGACGTTCTTTTGCATTAAGATTTTATGCATCAACCCTAAACGCGCATGACAACCTCTGCTTCCCTCTGCGAAGGGCCTATCTTTTATTATTATCCTCTACCTTATGCAAGAGTCACGGTGATCTTCACCTTTCCTTTTTCATTTTATCCTTTGGCAAGCTCGGCACGTTGGAAAGAACATGATATATATATTTAATTGGATGTGGGGGAGCATGAATTATTATTGTTGACATTACCCTTGAGATAAAAGGTTGTGGGGCAAAACTATAAGCCCCTATCTTTCTCTGTGTCCGATTAAAACTCTGTAACCACAAGTATTGCGTGAGTGTTGGCAATTATGAAGGACTAAGTGATAGTTGAGTATGCGGACTTTCTTTTAAACTCTGACATAGACTCTTTCCGATGTTATGATAAATTGCAATTGCTTCAATGACTGAGGGTATAATTTGTTGGTGCCCAATAAGGTTTCTGACCCATACTTGGGCTTTGTGAAAAGATCATCACCTGAACATGAGTAATCATATGACAAAATCTATTTACGTTGCTATTATGAAATAATCATAATGCCTTCATGTTCGTATTTTGTTTTTATCGACGCCTCTACCTCTAAACATGAAGACATATTTATTGTTACCGGCTTTTCGCCTGAGGACAAGTGAGGTCTAAGCTTGGGGGAGTTGATACGTCCATTTTGCATCATGCTTTTATGTCAATATTTATTGCATTATGGGCTGTTATTTCACGTTATGTCACAATATTTATGGCTATTCTCTCTTATTTTACAAGGTTTACATGAAGAGGGAGAATGCCAGCAGTTGGAATTCTGGGCTGGAAAAGGAGCAAATATTGGAGGCCCATTCTGCGCAACTCCAAAAGTCCTGAAACTCCATGAAATGTCTTAAAATAAATAAAGAAAAATCATCACCAAAGATGAAGGCCAAGGGGCCCACACCCTTCTCACGAGGGTGGGGGCGCCCCCCCCCCTGGGCGCGCCCCCCTACCTCGTAGGCCCCTCGGTGGCTCTCTGATGCCCGTCTTCTCCTATATGAAGTCTTTCGATGAGAAAAAAATATCAAGCAACCTTTCGGGACGAGACTCCGCCGCCACGAGGCGGAACCTTGGCGGAACCAATCTAGGGCTCCGGCAGTGCTGTTCTGCCGGGGACACTTCCCTTCGGGAGGGGGAACTCATCACCATCGTCAACACCAACGCTCTTCTCATCGGGAGAGGTCAATCTCCATTAACATCTTCACCAGCACCATCTCATCTCCAAACCCTAGTTCATCTCTTGTATCTAATTCTTGTCTCCAAGTCCGGGATTGGTGCTAGTAGGTTGCTAGTAGTGTTGATTACTCCTTGTAGTTGATGCTAGTTGGTTTATTTGGTGGAAGATCATATGTTCAGATCCTATATGCACATTATTTCCCCTCTGATTATGAACATGATTATGCTTTGTGACTAGTTACATTTGTTCCTGAGGACAAGGGAGAAGTCTTGCTATTAGTAGTCATGTGAATTTGGTATTCATTCGATATTTTGATAAGATGTATGTTGTCTAACCTCTAGTGGTGTTATGTGAACATCGACTACATAACACTTCACCATTATTTGGGCCTAGAGGAAGGAATTGGGAAGTAATAAGTAGATGATGGGTTGCTAGAGTGACAGAAGCTTAAACCCTAGTTTATGCGTTGCTTCGTAAGGGGCTGATTTGGATCCATATGTTTCATGCTATGGTTAGGTTTACCTTAATACTTTTGTTGTAGTTGCAGATGCTTGCAATAGAAGTTAATCATAAGTGGGATGCTTGTCCAAGTAAGGGCAGTACCCAAGCACCGGTCCACCTACATATAAAATTATCAAAGTACCAAACGCGAATCATATGAGCGTGATGAAAACTAGCTTGACGATATTCCCATGTGTCCTCGGGAGCGCTTTTCCTATTATAAGAGTTTGTCCAGGCTCGCCTTTGCTACAAAAAGGATTGGGCCACCTTGCTGCACTTTATTTACTTTTGTTACTTGTTGGTCGTTACAATTTATCTTATCACAAAACTATCTAGTACCACTTATTTCAGTACTTGGAGAGAATACCTTGCTGAAAACTGCTTATCATTTCCTTCTGCTCCTCGTTGGGTTCGACACTCTTACTTATCGAAAGGACTACGATAGATCCCCTATACTTGTGGGTCATCAGGTATCCAGATCCCGCTGTTGGTTATTGGCCGGAGAGCTGTCTCGGTCATGTCTGCATGATTCCCGAACCCGTAGGGTCTACACACTTAAGGTTTGATGACGCTAGAGTTGTTATGGAAATGAGTATGTGGTTACTGAATGTTGTTCGGAGTCCCGGATGAGATCCGGACGTCATGAGGAGTTCCAGAATGGTCCGGAGGTATAGATTTATATATGGGAAGTCCAGTTTCAGTCACCGGAATAATTTCGGGGGTTACCAGTATTGTACCAGGACCGCCGAAAGGTGTTCGAGAGTTCACCGAGTGGGTCCACCTGCCACGGGGGACTCAGTGGGCTGAACAAGGGTGGGAACCAGCCCCCTAGTGGGCTGGTGTGCCCACCAAGGGCCCAAGGCGCCTAGGGTTGAAAACCGTAGGGGGTGGGAGTGCCTCCCACCAACTTGGGGGGCAAGCTGCCCCCCTTGGCCGCCGCCCCCCTTAGATGAGATCTAAGGGGGCCAGCCCCCTCTCCCCTTCCCCCTAGAAATAGTGGGGGGGAGGGCTTCCATACCCTTCCCCTGGCGCAGCCCTCCCCCTCTCCAACTCCACCTCCTCCTCTGTAGTGCTTGGGGAAGCCCTGCCGGAGAACTGTAAGCTCCTCCACCACGCCGTCATGCTGCCGGAGCTCTCCCTCAACTTCTCCTCTCCCCTTGCTAGATCAAGAAGGAGGAGAAATCCCCGGGTTGTACGTGTGTTGAACACGGAGGCACCGTCCGTTCGGTGTTAGATTGGATCTTCCACGATTTGAATCGCCGTGAGTACGACTCCCTCATCCGCGTTCTAGTGACGCTTCCGCTTAGCGATCTTCAAAGGTATGAAGATGCTCATACTCTCCCTCTCTTGTTGCTAGAATCTCCATAGATTGATCTTGGTGTTGCATAGAAAATTTTGAATTATTGCTACGTTCCCCGATAGTGGCATCATGAGCTAGGTCTATTGCGTAGATTCTATGCACGAGTAGAACACAAGTAGTTGTGGGTGTTGGTTTGTTCAATTTGCTTAGCGTTACTAGTCCTATCTTGTTTCGGTGGTATTGTGGGATGAAGCAGCCCGGACCAACCTTACACGTATGCTTACGTGAGACAGGTTCCACCGACTGACATGCACTTGTTGCATAAAGGTGGCTAGCGGGTGCCAATCTCTCCCACTTTAGTCAGATCAGATTCGATGAAAAGGGTCCTTATGAAGGATAAATAGCAATTGGCATATAACCATTGTGGCTTTTGCATAGGTAAGAAACGTTCTTGCTAGAAACCCATAGCAGCCACGTAAAACATGCAACAACAATTGGAGGACGTCTAACTTGTTTTTGCAGGGTATGCTATGTGATGTGATATGGCCAAAAGAATGTGATGAATGATATGTGATGTATGAGATTGATCATGTTCTTGTAATAGGAATCACGACTTGCATGTCGATGAGTATGACAACCGGCAGGAGCCATAGGAGTTGTCTTAATTTATTGTATGACCTGCGTCTCAATGATAACGCCATGTAATTAATTTACTTTATTGATAACCGTTAGCCATAGTAGTAGAAGTAATAGTTGGCGAGACAACTTCATGAAGACACGATGATGGAGATCATGATGATGGAGATCATTGTGTCATGCCGGTGACAAAGGTGATCATGCCACGCCTCGAAGATGATGATCAAAGGCGCAAAATGATATTGGCCATATCATGCACTTTGTGATTTGCATGTGATGTTTGTCATGTTTACATCTTATTTGCTTAGAACGACGGTAACATAAAGAAGATGATCCCTCATTAAAATTTCAAGAAAGTGTTCCCCCTAACTATGCACCGTTGTGAAAGTTCGTTGTTTCGAAGCACCACATGATGATTGAGTGTGATAGATTCTAACGTTCGCATACAACGGGTGTAAGCCAGATTTACACGTGCAAAACACTTAGGTTGACTTGACAAGCCTAGCATGTACAGACATGGCCTTGGAACACAAGAGACTGAAAGGTCGAACATGAGTCGTATAGTAGATACGATCATCATGAAGATGTTCATCGATTATGACTAGTCCGTCTCACGTGATGATCGGACACGGCCTAGTTGACTCGGATCATGTATCACCTAGATGACTAGAGGGATGTCTATCTGAGTGGGAGTTCATTAAATAATTTGATTAGATGAACTTAATTATCATGAACATAGTCTAAAATCTTTGCAATATGTCTTGTAGATCAAATGGCCCACGCTAATGTTGCCCTCAACTTCAACGCGTTCCTAGAGAAAACCAAGCTGAAGACGATGGTAGCAACTATACAGACTGGGTCCGAAACTTGAGGATCATCCTCATAGCTGCCAAGAAAGCATATGTCCTAGAAGCACCGCTAGGTGAAGCACCCATTTTCCCAGCAACTCAAGACGTTATGAACGCCAGGCAGTCGTGTAGTGATGATTACTCTCTGGTTCAGTGCGACATGCTTTACAACTTAGAACTGGGGCTCCAAAAGTGTTTTGAGCAGCACAGAGCATATGAGATGTTCCAAGAGCTGAAAATAGTTTTCCAAGCTCATGCCCGGGTCGAGAGGTATGAAGTCTCTGACATTTCTACAGTTGTAAGATGGAGGAAAACAGTTCTGTCAGTGAGCATATACTCACTATGTCTGGATTACACAACTGTTTCTCTCAGTTGGGAGTTAATCTCCCAGATTACTCGGTCATTGACAGGATCCTCCAGTCGCTCCCACCTAGCTACAAGAGCTTTTTGATGAACTACAATATGCTGGGGATGGAGAAGTCCATTCCTGAGCTATATTCTGCTGAAATCAGTGGAGGTGGAAATCAAAAAGGAACGTCAAGTGTTGATGGTGAATAAGACCACTATTTTCACGAAAGGCAAGGGTAAAAAGAACTTCAAGAAGGATGCTTTCAAGAAAGGCAAGGGTAAAAAGAACTTCAAGAAGGACGGCAAGGGAGTTGCCGCGCCCGGTAAACCAGTTGCCGGGAAGAAGCCAAACAATGGACCCAAGCCCGAGACTCGGTGCTTTTATTGCAAGGGAAATGGTCACTGGAAGCGGAACTGCCCCAAGTACTTAGCGGACAAGAAGGCCAGCAACACCAAAGGTATATGTGGTATACATGTTATTGATGTGTACCTTACCAGTACTCGTAGTAGCTCCTGGGTATTTGATACCAGTGCGGTTGCTCATATTTGTAACTCAAAAAAGGAGCTGCAGAATAAGCGGAGACTAGCGAAGGACGAGGTGATGATGCACGTCGGTAATTGTTCCAAGGTCGATGTGATAGCTGTCGGCACGCTACCTCTACATTTACCTACGGGATTAATTTTAAACCTCAATAATTGTTATTTAGTGCCAGCTTTGAGAATGAACATTGTATCTGGATCTCGTTTAATGTGAGATGGCTACTCATCTAAATCCGAGAATAATGGTTGTTCTATTTATTTGAGAGATATGTTTTATGGTCATGCCCCGCTGGTCAATGGTTTATTCTTATTGGATCTCGAACGTGATGTTACAGATATTCATAGTGTGAATACCAAAAGATGTAAGGTTAATAATGATAGTCCCACATACTTGTGGCACTGCTGCCTTGGTCACATTGGTGTCAAACGCATGAAGAAACTCCGTGCAGATGGACTTTTGGAGTCTCTTGATTATGAATCATTTGACACATGCGAACCATGCCTCATGGGGAAGATGACCAAGACTTCGTTCTCCTGAACAATGGAGCGAGCAACCAACTTGTTGGAAATCATACATACTGATGTGTGTGGTCCAATGAGCGTTGAGGCTCATGGTGGCTATTATTATGTTCTCACCCTCACTGATGACTTAAGTAGATATGGGTATTTCTACTTGACGAAACACAAGTCTGAGACCTTTGAAAAGTTAAAGGAATTTCAGAGTGAGGTGGAGAATCAACATGACAGGAAAATAAAGTTCTTATGATCAGATCGTGGAGGAGAATATTTAAGTCACGAGTTTGGTACGCACTTAAGGAAATGTGGAATAGTTTCACAACTCACGCCGCCTGGAACACCTCAGTGTAACGGTGTGTCCGAACGTCGTAATCGCACTCTAATGGATATGGTGCGATCTATGATGTCTCTTACTTATTTACCGCTATCATTTTGGGGATACGCTTTAGAGACAGCCACATTCACTTTAAATAGGGCACCATCTAAATCCGTTGAGACGACACCGTATGAATTATGGTTTGGGAAGAAACCTAAGCTATCGTTTCTAAAAGTTTGGGGATGCGATGCTTATGTCAAGAAACTTCAACCTGAAAAGCTCGAACCCAAGTCGGAAAAATGCATCTTCATAGGATACCCTAAGGAAGCCATTGGGTATACCTTCTACCTCAGATCCGAAGGCAAGATCTTCATTGCCAAGAACGGATCCTTTCTAGAGAAAGAGATTCTCTCTAAAGAAGTAAGTGGGAGGAAAGTAGAACTTGATGAAGTGCTACCTCTTGAACCGGATAGTAGCACAGCTCAGGAAGATATTTCTGTGGTGCCTACACCAACTAGAGAGGAAGTTAATGATGATGATCAAGGCACTTCAGATCAAGTTGCTACCGAACTTTGTAGGTCCACAAGGACACGTTCCACAGCAGAATGGTATGGCAACCCTGTCCTGGAAATCATGTTGTTAGACAACGGTGAACCTTCAAACTATGAAGAAGTGATGGCGGGCCTAGATTCCAACAAATGGCTTGAAGCCATGAAATCTGAGATAGGATCCATGTATGAAAACAAAGTATGGACTTTGACGGACTTGCCCAATGATCGGCGAGCCATAGAAAATAAATAGATCTTTAAGAAGAAGACTGACGCGGATGGTAATGTAACCATCTATAAGGCTCGGCTTGTCGCTAATGGTTATCGACAAGTTCAAGGGGTTGACTAAGATGACACGAAAGGGAGCGGCAACGGACGAGATAGGGCTCTCCCCCGTCCCCGATAAAGCAAGGAAACCTAAGCAAGACGCATTAAAGGTGCCTTGTCATGTAATGCGAAGGATAAACTCGCATCACTGTACCCTTTCCACCTCCTATGTGCCACTGTGGCACCCCCTTTCCCTATAAAAGGAGGCCCAAGGCGACCAGGAGGAGGATTCGGCTTTTTGGAGCTCCTCACTTCCCATTGCTAGTTCAAGAACACAGATAAATAAACCATCAAAGCAGGAGTAGGGTTTTACGCATCCTCGCGGCCCGAACCTGGATAAGGAAACCGTGTGCTATCAGTTTGATCCGCTCTTCTCACGACCCCGCGCCCCGCGACCGTAGTAGGGATTCTTCTGATCCCATAGGTGTCGTTCGCCACCGACACCTCTACGGTAGCACAGCCGGCCACGGGAGGCAGGAGCATGCGGAACGACCGGCGCTACTTTGGGCGGCTGGAGCAAGAAGACCAGAGGTTGAAGAAGCACTATGGTCGTTGGATGGACATCGTACGGTCACTAGAGCTAGCATCGTTCATATTGACTAAGTTGACAAAGCCCTCCGTCCCCGTCAACTTAGTAGGCCCACAAGTCAGCCTCCCACCAAGGTGGGTCCTAGCTAGCAGGGGGAGTATTCATTTTTTTGTGCATAATAAGGAGGCAGTTCCGGAGGGTCCGAGCTGATAGCGGGGGGAATGTTTTTTTTGTAAAATACGGTGGCCCGTTTGGTGGGTCCCAGCAGTCAGGGGAAACATTTTTTTGCAAAATACGGTGGCCCGTCCGGTGGGTCCCTGCTGTCAGGTGGAGGAATAATTATTTTCCGCGTAATAAGGAGGCACTTCCTTGCGGCTGCCATGGACCCAGCTGTCAGCCTCTCCACGTACCTGATGGAAGTCGGTTGTTGACCACATTGACCACGCCGCGCCGAGAGCACCACGGCGGTGGACGACGGCGAGGCCTAGGAAGGGGACGAAGCGGAGCCGGGGAAGACGCGGCAGTGGAAGCCCGCGCAGAGAGGAGTACGAGGGTTCACTGGTTCGGCTGCGATGTGAGGCTTTCGATGACTCTTGTTTGTTGACCACGTTGACCACACCGTGCCGAGCGCACCAAGGCCGGTGGATGACGGAGAGGCCCCAGACTAGAACGACCCGGAGATGGGGAAGACGTGGCGGTGGAATCGCAGATGGAGAGGAGTGGGTAACTTGACTGGTTCGGGTGCGCGACATCACTGCCACCCACGAGAGACAAGAGCAAGAATAGAGGTTGAAGAAGAAGAAGCACGGCTATTGTATTAAGATCCGACGGTCCAGCTGCTAGAATCACTTGTTGATTAAGTTGACAAAGCCCTATGTACACATCTGCTTAGTAGGCCCACAAGTCAGCCACCAAATCTGTCGGGTCCCAGCTGTCATCGGGAGAAATAGTTCTTTTTTCACATAACAAGGAGGCACTTCCTTCCGTGCGAAGATACAGCCGGTGGGTCCCAGCTGTCAGGGGAAGGAAACAACTTAATAAGAAGGAACTTTCCTTGTGTGCGACCATGGACCTTGTGGGTCCCAGCCGTCAGGCTCTCATGTACAGTCCTCTTCTGATGACTCCCGTTTGTTGACCACGCCGCGCCGAGCGCAGCGAGGCAGTGGACAATGGCGAGGCCCCAGACTGGAACGACCCGGAGATGGGGAACACGCGGCAGTGGAGTCGCATACGGAGAGGAGTGCGAAATTTGACTGGTTCAGGTGCGGGGTGGGCCTACACTCGGCAGAGAATAACAGGAGGTGCAGAGTGGAGGGATGGCCTGGCCATCGGAGGGGTAGCGTTTCGCTGCGAGGCGCGCAAAACAATGCCACTGGACGCCGGAGGCTGGAGCAAGCGGTCCCAGCAGCGCTGGGGGAAGAAGACGAGAGATTGAAGAAGAATGCCGGCCGTTGGATGTAAATCCAACGCCTTGCTTAGGCTTCGACCTACTGGCCCACATGTCAGCCAGATTTGTTTTTAGTCCATTTGGTGGGTTGGGTGAAACAATGATGTAGCATCTATGCAGCCCGTTTATATATATGGTAGAATTTAAAGCCCATTTGCATTTTTCTCGAAGTCCACGACTTGCTGGGCTGGGTGAAAATATCATGTTGGGCTGGACAGAGAAATGTTATAATAACATAAACACATGATTGCATGTCTATTACTGCATTGGTCAGTAAAATCTTTGCAAGCTTATGTACGCAATCACTAGGAGTTAACTTGCCAAGTTATATATAAACAGTTATTATTATTATTTTGTAAGAACTTTCAATTTACGAAATAAAATATCATTTTAATTTGACGAGTGTGTATAGGCGACAATAGTTACTACCCCTCCTTCGCCCGCTGCACGCCCGGCAGAATATGCACCCTCGGCGCATTCAAACGCCTCCATTAAGAAACCTATTCCGGCCACACACGTCGGTTCACGAGTGGGTCTGTATTGGTACAGTAATAACAAGTGTTAGTGGTCACTTTACTTAAATTTAATTAGCTTTAATTAAAATGTATTCTTAAAACAAGCAATGCATTGGCTCGTTCTATCAGCGCCACAGGATCAACATGCACAACAATTAGAATTATTATTCTAAGGACGCACATGATCAGCACATTTGCCGCACTTTCACACAGAAAATACTACCAAGTTTGAACAGTTTGTTATGGTTGTTGTCCTCTGCATCATCATGCCATGTTTCCGAGCTTGCAAGATTCAGAACCTACAAATAAGATTCACATAAAAAGTACAACAAAGATGCCTACCCATCTCATTGATTCCTAGCTTCCAAGATTCAGAACCAACAAATAAGATTCAAATAATAATTACAATAAAGATGCCTACACATCTCATTGATTCCCAGCTTGCAAGATTCAGAACCAACCCATTAGAGCCTTTTGATAAAGTGAATATCGGGATTAAATCCATCTTGGCTAGCCGTGTCATACAACCCAAGAACGTTGCGAATGCTCTTGACCATCACAACATCTGTAGTTGAGTATTCCTGTTTGCACAGATAAGAAAGAGCATGGATTTAGGACTCTAGCAGCCGTCGAGATGGTTGTACAAACATTAGCCTTTTCTTTTGGCCACCAATTCTATCTATGTTCCTGATGCATCAATCTTTGACGCACCCCTTGAATTACTATAATAGTGGCACTAGTTGAAGTAAACTTTATTTCCAAAACAAGAAAAGATTGCGATAGAATAGCTGTATTTAAAAAATACAACTTTGGCACAGCATGACAATGCACAATCATGTTGATAAAGGACAGTACTGACCGGTGTGAGGGGTCCTATGCTGCCACGACTCGATCTGGTGAACCTGCAACTCCACTCGGATGAGGTCAACCACCAGCTCCATGATTCAATTCATGGGCCTTTTTCTGCAGTTCACCTGAAATGAAGCAAAGATTGCACCATTCAGCTAGCAAGAAGTTCTTGCTCTCGTGAGCTGGCAGGTTCTTCTTTAGTAGTTGCACTAAAATTCAGCAACATTGAGGTCGGCTGTCCTGCTCATGTAAGGTGCAACTATAATTTGCTTATCCTATTGTGCAGTTCCACTAAAATAAAGTGCCATTGTGGTGGCAGTGACAAATCATCTTGCAAAAGCTAATAAAATGTTGTACGAGATTACCAATAGAATTCGATGGAGACTTTGGAAACTCCAATCACCATTTTGTGTAGTTCCACCAAAATTGAGAGATGTTGCCCACGTGACATTTTAGTTGAACTGCAGAAGACACTCATTCCAAAAGAATGTAATTTGTGCAGTTCACCAAAAGGTCACAATAGCAACAGGTGAAATGGATATCCCTATCTCCACAAAAAGATAGAAAGTAGACAGTTGCTGGTCAATAAGAATATATGAAACATAACGAAATGAAAAGAAGCATATTAATTATGTTCATGGCAATCATGCAAGGACAATAGAAATTTTAAAACGTCAGCAATGCTTCATGTTACCGGAAGCATTACGATCAACTATGACATTCGTCAAATATGGGATTACTTTAATGGTGGCATTGCTTGTTTACCAGATACAGTAAATTAACAGCAGCTAAAGAGTTGGTTTAAGGGCATGGGACCATGGGGAAGCCAGGTCACTTAGCAGCGTAAAGAAGCAACTTACTTATCATACTTGGGAAAACAGTAGGAGTACCATTTGTTAACACAGTTTAATTGCATCATATCACTGGAGGCATTAGATTAACAACAACACTGGTTAGACATGTCCTTAAGGTAACAGCATGATCACTTCATTTTACATGCGTTGTTACATTAACAACAAGAAAAGGTTGGTATAAGGACATGCGACAGTGGACGCATCAGCACAATGTACCTACAAAGAGGCATAAAGTGGTGATGCCGAGTTTGTTCATGCTCTGTGAGGGCAGCTAATCTAATCCTGGAGAACTTTTCCTATGTGAGGGCACCAAATCTAATCCTGGAGACCTTTTACTATGTGAGGGCAGCAAATCTAATCCTGGAGACCTTTTACTATGTGAGGGCAGCAAATCTAATCCTGGACATACTCTGCTGACTTGTCCACCAGCCGCCACTTTCTATCTATTTTCAACTAATAATAGATCTGTTTCTTATCCAGTTTGTACTGAGTTTTCCCATTATTTCCCTTTTCCCCTGTTATTTCCTGTTTGAATCAAGTCCTGGATTCATGCTACGATTTCCCCCCTTTCTTTTTTGTTTGAACCAAGTCCTAGATTCGAATGCATGAAGTAGCTTTACCTCTAATAATACTAAAAATTTAGGTGGATTTGGAAGAGCTGATGGAAGTAGAAAAAGATGCACATGCAGACACGTTGGGAGCTGGGGCAGTCGAGCAAGGCCGCTTTCGAAGAACTTGTACCTGAGGTTCGTCAGGATGTCGGCAGCGGCATGTCCGATCTGCGCACAATATGACAGGGAGGAAGAAGGGTCGGAGGACCTCCTGAGGCAGCGATGTGTCGGAGAGAATGGCATGGGCAGAGGATCGGACCCTGCCAGCAGCTGTGGGTTTCCTCCCTCGGCGGCGATGACTGCGTGACCGGTCGGATCTGTGACCAACGGTGAGCAGAGAGAAAATGTCGCTACCGCTGTCTTGTTTAGATCTGGAGAGGATGAGAGAATGAAGAGACCAACCCTAGTAAAGCAAGCGCTCAGGCCCCTGCGTACATATATAGTGGAGTGACTATCTTTTTCTCTCCACAACAAGCATTTCAATTTGTGTACATGGCATTAAAGAAAAGAAACTCTCTATTTAAGGTGACT
This sequence comes from Triticum dicoccoides, assembly GCF_002162155.2. Lineage (NCBI taxonomy): Eukaryota > Viridiplantae > Streptophyta > Magnoliopsida > Poales > Poaceae > Triticum > Triticum dicoccoides. The sequence continues at coordinate 84,502,399 of NC_041385.1, forward strand.
ACTGTACGACTCCTACTTACTACTAGTAGTACTAGTATTGTTCACTTGTGCTCCCCGGCCCTCTATTCATTGAACAACCCCACGGGTGAATAAACATACAGTAAGTATTTATATAGAACGAACAAGCTCAAACTTTTTTCGCGTAGTTAAAAGTTGAGGGCGGGGCTTTTCCCGGGCAGTACGCGCTGCAGTTTTCGGGTAGGCGGTTTGACAGAGAGGCGAGGAGGGTGAGCGAGTGGCGGATTCTCAAACTTACTGCTGGAAAGGTCGGGTGTGCGATTTGATGGTGCGCTACTGCTGGAAAGACTTGTGATATGACTACTCACTGTAGTCATGAATTACTGGCGCTACGACCAGGGTGATGCCCCCCTTCCGTTCCGCACACTAATCAGGTGCATGACACGTCGACCCGAATGCTGGCTCTCCCACATGTCGGTGAAGTACGTAGTAGTAAGAAGGAGCAAAGAATGATGCGGTATATACTACTACTAATACTACTCAGGTCGGAGGAGTGCGAACCACGGCAGCCCAGTGAACCAGCAGTGCGAACCACGGTAGCCCAGTGAACCAGCAGTAGAAAACAATGTGGTGATATGGCCATAAAAAACAATGTGCTACGGTCCACATTGTAGCATGTACAATACTACTCCTCTTTGTTTGGATCCCTGAGTTAGAGCTAGTTTGGGTTGAAATAGCCTCAAATTATCGAAACAGGAGGGGTTAGTTTGAGCTAGTTTGCTCTAACCCAGCTAAAAAAACTAGCCCGATGGAGAGGTTCTAATTGGGTTAGTTATCCTCGTGCCCACTAAAGAGAACTAAAAAAATCTCCCCTGCCCACACCAGATCGCTCCCACCCCTCTCGCACGACTCATCTTTGTTCCCCATAGGGCCGCCCGCCCAAGCGCCGCTCGCCCTCTCTCTCCTCCGGCTGCCCTCTCCTTCCGTCCTCCGCCGCCCTACTCCGACCGCCCTCTCCCTCCGGCCTTCGAAGGTCGCCCCGCTCCCCCTGAACCGGTCATTTTTCTCCCTCTGTCATGCGTGGGGGCGGCGCATCTACCAGGAAGGTCACGAGAGGGGTGAGTTTGTTCGTTCCTTCTCTGTCTCACAGCCATATCATTGATCTTGCTCGCTATAGCGCTAACTCTGATTTGGAAAAGTAGATCCTGATCAAACTTAGTATAGATTTGTGGTGCACGCATGGAATTGTTTGATGCTGCTTGAGGAGGTAATAAGTCTTTCTAGAGGTCCAAAGATTCAGTTCACCTTTCTAGGTATTTCAGTTTCAGGCTTGCATTATTTCTAGAGGCCCAAAGATTCAGTTCACCTTTCTAGGTATTTCAGTTTCAGGCTTGCATTATTTCTAGAGGCCCAAAGATTCAGTTCACCTTTCTAGGTATTTTAGTTTCAGGCTCGCATTATTTCTAGAGGCCCAAAGATTAAGTTCCTAGTCAGCGGCAAGCGGCCCTGCTACCCATGCCGGTGTCGACCTCAACTCGCAAGGGCCAGCGTCAGAGGGGTTCCCGGGGCTTGGGTTCTACATAGCCTTCCTCTAGAGCGACGATGACAAGCTCCTCCCTTGGTGCGTGAGGGGCTCTGGGCTCCCTTCCTATCGTGAATGACTTCCGTGATGAGTTAGCTCATGCTTTGTTTCATGGAGTGTTTTTTGTGAAGCTTGATTGACGAACTGTATGTTTAAGTGGGATATCTCATTTGTATGGACAAAGTAAAAATTATCATGTTTTGCATGCTTGACTTGTAAAGATGGTTCGTTTATCTCAATTGTGAGCGGGAGGAGGCCACACAAGAGCCGGCCACACCAAATCCGAGAGGAAATAGGGTCCAAAGTAGTCAAATTATTGAGAAAGAGCATTTGTTGCCAATCTAACCCTGCAATCCATACACCTCTTTGGTTTAGATTTAGTTCAGGGTTAGAATCTAACTCTAACCTCTAACTGAGTTAGAGTTCTCCTCATCTCGGTTCATCGCCATCATACTTTCCCCACTCCTATGTTTTCAATATCCTGCGAATCAAAGAGTCCCTTTTTTTGGGAAAAATCAAAGAGGCCCTTGGACTGGTTTGGGTCCGGTCATTTTTTATAAACGTGTTGTGTCCAAAATTTAATGAACGTGCTCCGGTTTCTACGAAAATAATCCAGTTTCATGTAGTAATTCATTTATTTAATTATTCTTCTGCGGGGGTTTTGCATGTAATTCGTGAAGTCTGAATGTAGAGTACCCCGGCATATGCTTTGAGTCGTGCATGCACTATGACCCAGATGCTCTATGTACCACATGTTGGCGAATGGGAGCACGTGGAAATAGCCTAGGAGTACATATATGAGGATAAATGCGTGAAAAAATATGTACTATGAAGCGTAGCTGCAATTCGAAAAGGAGACCTAAGGTGATGACAGCTATAGGTCGCACGCACCCAACTAGTGGTACTAGACATACGACTATTTTTCCCTAAAAAAAGAGGTACGAGTGCTCAGTACTCCTATTCTATCAACATGAATCCCATCTGACAATAGCGCCCGTGCTACAGCTAGCTCTCCTCCCTCGTTTCTCTCTTCTAATTCTAAACTCGGCCGACGCCCGGTGGGCGGGGTGGGTTTGCTCAACTGCGGCCCCACCTCACAAAGAAAACATTACGACTGGAATAAAAATGCCATATATTCCCTCCGTTCCCAAGTATAAGCCTTTTTAGATACTATTTCAAATGGAATACATCATATAGATGTATGTAGCCGTAGTTTAGAGTGTAGATTCACTCATTTTGCTCCGTATGTAGTAGTCACTTGCTGGAATCTTTAGAAATAATTATATTTGGGAACAGAGGGAGTACTATACTAATAAAACATTAAGGCCATGAGGCGATGCAGTGCTGGTTACAGGACGCAAGAAGAAGAGATGCATCCATCGACGACGTCCACCTCCGCGACCCAGGGCGCCGGCCCACCGAACGGCGCCTAAGTAACATCGGCTTTCGTGGCCAGGTCGACGTGCTTCTAAACAATCGCGTCCAAAGATTCCAGCCGCTGGAAGAAGGCCAACTTCTTCCTGTCCTCGCTTTCCTTGTAGTGGCCTATGTAGACGATTTCCTTGTAGACGTGGATGTGCAGGTCGACGGTTTCTTGCATGGCGAGGCGCTGCGCGGCGAGCGCTGCCTCGAGGTGCGCATTCTTCATCGCGACCTCCGGCACCTGCAGGGCCACCAGGGCTTGAAAGAGTTCGTCACCATGGAGGCCGATGAGGGTGGCAGGCAATGAGGATCCTGGGCGCGCGGGCTGGAGCAGTACGGCAAGGTCGTCCACGCGCTTCTTGACGGCGGTGAACTTGCGGATGGAGTTGACCATCATGTCGTCCATGCGAGAGGCGAAGCCGGTGTCAGCGAGGGCTACGATGCTGGCAGTCGCCAGCACCATCTAGAAATGTTGCACGGTGCGGGGTCGTAGGCCGGCGCCTTTGATGATTTGGCACAGCCGACTGCCGCTCGTGTCCATCACCTCCATAGGTGCTTGTGGCTTCTGGTCACTTGGTCTTGGATTGGAGTGAGTAGTGTTGCGCAGAGACTTGGGAGTAGATGGATTGGAGTGGTGGGGCGCCTTTATATGAGAGTCCAAACTTTGTTGCATTCACATCGTGCTGGCTCTATTCTGCTTCTCCAATTATTTCCCTCTGCATGTAATTGAGGATGCATCATTGACCGTTCAACGTCTCGGGAACCGCTACCCTCTCCCTCCTTGGCATTCAAGCACCTATGGAGGCGCCTGCCACTCGCGTCTATCACGTGTTAGGAGACGTTCCCGTCGATGACGAGGTGCCTATGGTGACTTTGTAAATTTCAAAATGATAGTGCCTGCTCAGTCTTTCAGAGGTGCTCATAGGGGTAGGGTGTGCGTGTGTGCATTCATAGGGGTGAGTGTATGCGCGTGTATATGAGCGCTTGCGTTTGTACTGTGTCAAAAAACATAAATGCATGTCAAAAAGAGACTAGTTAGTATACTCAATATTTTGGTCCATATGTACTCCGTCTCGGTGTAGTCTAGTCACTTGTTGAAATCTCTAGAAAGGCAAATACTCCTTTTTGGTTTACATGGCTATACTAGCAAGTAGTAGTACGTACTAGTACAATAGTGGGCTCACATAGCAATTTTGTCTCATGCAAGAGCCTGGCTATATGCGTGCTCCAATGTTCGCAACTGCCACGTTTGGGTTGCGCTTGGCTCTTCGCCTCTTCGAGAAGACGAACAATGATGTTACTACTACTGCTTCTATAGTGTCAAATCCACTCCTGCATGTCCGTCCACCGCGAGCGGGAGGGATAGCTTGTTGTAGTACTATAAGCAAAAGCCTGTCCTCGTTTGCGAGCAACCGCGCGCATGGGCGAGGGAGAAGGCGTGAAGTAGTAAAATCAAGCTTCTCCTTGTTGTACGATTTGACGCGAGACATCATAGCACTGGCCCCACATGCTTGCCTCTAAACTTGGCTGAAAGACCCGCAGTGTACAATATATTTGCTGCAACCTCTAACATTTACCCACCACAAATTAAAATATATATTCCTGTCTTGACCAGATGAGCATGCAAACTACAATCACCAGGATGACAGGTAGGGCCAGAAGACTATTTTAATTTTTTTTAAAAAACTTCAAGACGACCACATAGCATGGAGCCAATCCCAACGATTTTAAGCTTACAGGCATAGTACTCGCTATCCTAGACTACTGTACACATGAAACTGCCACACGAGCGTTCGGGCTGCGCTTGGCTCTTCGCCTCTTCGGGGAGTCGAACAATGATGGAGTACTACTGCACTGGAGGAGTACTACAGTACGCTTCTGGCCATCTGACACTGATTGAACTGCTGCATGTCCACCGCGTGCGGGAGGGAGAGCGTGTAGCGAAAGCTTCTCCTAGTCTTGCCAGCCACCACGCTCATGGGCGAGGGAGGGATGCTCCTGCCTTTGCGTGTATGACAGGTGGGCCCGATAGGTGGGTGGCCAACTTGTCATACAGCCAAAGGCAGGTGTAGTTAAGTCCGCGAGGGAGAGGATAATCAAACTTCTCATTGATGTACGAGTTGAGCGACACATCAAAGCACTACACTCGATATATTTCAATAATTTGCGTTTACTGATGCATTAATTACTCCCTCCGTTCCTAAATATTTGTCTTTTTAGAGATTTCAAATGGACTACCACATACAGATGTATATAGACATATTTTAGAGTGTAGATTCACTCATTTTGCACCGTATGTAGTCACTTGTTAAAATCTCTAGAAAGACAAATACTCCCTCCGTCCCAAAATAAGTGTCTCAATCTTAGTATAATTTTATACTAAAGCTAGTACAAAGTTAAGACAGTTATTATGGGACAGAGGGAGTATTTAGGAACGGAGGGAGTACAACGCATGCATGCATGCTGTGACCCTCCTTTTGATACTTGCATGTGTTGATTTAGTGCACCTTGAAGTAGTATAAATATGTGATGGTAAAGCTTTGTAATGCCCCAGCCCTAAAGTGAGAGATGGTTGTGCACGAGGAGGGCGAGATCATGCAGACGGAACAAGACCCGACGATGGAGCTCTCTAAGGTCTCGATGGACCTCACCATGCTCCACTGCCCCTTGTGCCTCCGCCCCTTGATGCCTCTAGTGTATGAGGTTCGAATACACCTCATCCATTCGGCTGATCGAGCAAGGTGCAGGTTTCTTGATTAATGTGATGTTCGATTGATTTCTGCAGTGTAAGGGAGGGCACCTGGCCTGCGCGGACTGCTGCGTCGAGTGCCCCGGGAACCAGTGGTAGTGCCAGAAGTGCAAGCGCGGTAGTGGATTCGATGTGCGAAACACAGCGGTGGACGCCGTCCTTTCGTCGGTGAGGGTGGAGTGCCCGCACGAAGGTTGTGGGCTCTACGTCACTTACCCCAAGCTCGCGCCCTGCAAATGCCCCGTGCCCATCTGCGGCTACGAAGGCCCGCCGCCGACGCTCTACCACCACATCAGCACCGTGCATCCCATGCCCGAGCACAGGATCCAGTACGGCAAGGTGCTCCAGCTGCAAGTGCCACTGTCGGAGCCACCGCTCTTGCTGTTCGTGGAGGAGAACGGCCGCGTGTTTTTCTTGGTCGGCAGCGTGCTCGACATCGGCACGCCTATCACCGTGTCGGTCGTTTGCATCAGAGTGGGGGCGTCCCCACTACTACACTACATGGCCAAGCTGTGGGCGAACGGCCCGCCATGGGAGCCCAAAGGCACGACCGATGCTGTCAAGGTGGAAATGGAGGTGACAAGCAGCAAGGATCCCAGCGACGTCGCCGTGTAGGAGTTGACCTTCTTCACAGTTCCGCCCAAGCTGCTGGCCGGGGCTAAGCTGGTGTCCCTTCACATTCAGATTGACAAGCTCACGTCCTAAATGTTTCTACAGTGCCTTCTGTATCTTAGTAATATGCTAATATAGGGATTAGCTCGGTCTACTTTAGCTTAAGAAATGGTGGGTTTTGGTGGTGATGTAGCAATTACTTCGACATCAGATCAGTAATTTCCAACAGTTGAACGGATATTTTGTGTCTATTGGATATAAAGTTCCTTTGGGTAAGAAGTACTACTTGTCATCAAAATGGATAAAAGGAGATGTATGTAGACGTATTTTAGTTCTAGATACGTCCCTTTTTATCCATTTTGATGACAAGCACTCCCTTCGTTCCACAATACATGTCTTCCCTTTGTCAAAATATAGATGTATCTATACATGTTTTAGTATATAGGTACATCCATTTTTGGACAAATGGAAGTCAAGTAGAGTAGTACTCCTCCGTCCGGAAATACTTGTCATCAAAATGAATAAAAGGGGATGTATCTAGATATATTTAGTTCTAGATACATCCCTTTTTGTCCATTTTGATGACAAGTATTTTCGGACGGAGGGAGTATATGCTTGTTTTTTCACAAAGTGTTTCATACTTGTGCGAGTTGACGCGACACATCAAAGTAGTACTACTACTAGTAGTACTCCCTCCGACCCTAATTTCTCTGCGCATAAGTCGAGGTGCAGGTACCAAGCAGCGCCTGGTTGTGTTGGACAACTCACCGGACTGCGCACCAGGCAGATGAAGCTCGTGTCATGTTGGTGCCATGTTCGGCCCGCACATTAACCAAAACCTCGCGCCTCCAGCTTAGCCTCCGTGTTTTAAACTTCTCAATCTCAAGGCCAAGGAGCAACGTGAATCATATGATAGAGCCAATCGGATGGTTGAGAACACTACAATTCGTAGCTATAGATGCGTGCGTGACCTCCTAGATGTAGAGGCCGGGGGTCATCATCCTCCATTTCGAGAAAAAAAAGATGCGTGTGTGAGAGGACGAGTGCGTGCGTGCACCTATTTTCTTCCTATATAGCGTACTAAACTCAGAGTACAAGTTTTTGTGGGTGGCACAATGGTGCGTGTGAGAAGTCCCGAGAGATAGGTTTAATGCGTCTGAAAAATAGACTAGCCTAGAGCTTGCCAAGCGGCTATTCCTGTCGAATGCTCCATTAACCGTAAGATATGTATATGACGGTGCCAGTTATTGCACGTACACAGCAGTACTCCCTCCTTTTCGGTTTATAGGGCTTAATTCAAAAATCTCACCAACCAAGATGGTGAGTGGAGGAATATTTTTTGTAGTTTGCAAAAGCACCTGATTTGAGCTTGCGTCTCGTCACATTCCAAATTACTACATGCTATATTGAATTGCAAACCTGTTCACACCGATCACAACCTAAACGGTTTCCCACTTAGGAGCATATTAGTACCATGCTATATTGAATTGCAAACATGTTCACACCGATCACAACCTAAACGGTTTCCCACTTAGGAGCGTATTAATACTCGGTTATAAGTACTAGTATGCCAAGATGACTGCACATTCCTCCTCAACTCCTCATCCACAAAAACAAACAAGTCATTCAGCATCCTTCCCTTGCGTCTACCATGGCCAGCGTGAGTTCTGGGTCGAGAGATTGCCACCAAGGAGAGGCGAGCATGGAAGCGGAAGCACGAGAGATGTCCCGCCTCGCTGCGAGAGCAGCCGACATGTCCCTCCACATGGAAGTAGCAGCACAGAGGTCCCGCCGCGCCGCTGAAGCAGCAGGAGGTCTCGCCGCACCGTCGATGCAGCAGACTGGTCCGGCCGCGCCACGGAAGCAGCAGAGATGTCCCGCCGCGCTGCGGTGGCCTGGGAAAATTTCTCGCGGGCAGGCGACGGCTGTTACAGGCGCATGCATGCGATCGTTCATAGCCAGATGGATCAGATCTTCGGCTGGGCGAGGTTGCAGGATGACATTAAAGCCTCGTTTGAACAGGCTACTGGTGTCATCCGGCAACTAAGGGAGGGCAATGAGAGGCTCCGGGCCGAACGCGACCTGCTGAGGGAGAAGATCGTCCGAAGTGCAGACCAGCAGGAGGAGACCAGTGCCTTGTTGAAGAGGATCGGCGTCATCGTCAAGAAACTTATGGACGAGAATGACATGCTCCGCAACGAGCGCTAAAGGATGGTTGAGGAATCCGTGGATGTTCTCAAGCAGCGTCTTGAGGACACGAAAGAGCTCATCGCCGCTCGCCGTGGAGACTAGTTCCCGCGGCCTGCAACAACGCATCAAGAAAGTAGAGATCAGCGAGCCAGATCCTTGTCTTCCTTCTTGTTTTTCCCTTGTGTATTTCGGGCGTAGCCGCATGTGGCTTTTTTAATTATCTTTCTAATTATGTAAGACGATTAATCGTCCTTATATATTCATCAGTCTTGCTATAAGTCGCAGTAGATGCTATATAGGTCCGTCGGATCTTACATCAAGATCCGTGCTTTAATATTTTCTTTTTTCTCTCTTAAATCTCAGTCGAGTGAGACATAGCCACGCCATTAAACAGAGGCTCGGGTCCCATTAATGGAGACCTTGGGAGAGAGGTGGACGGCAGATGGAGGTCAAAGGGCTCCCCTCCTAGTAAGCACGCGCAGGGGTCTGATCGCACGCCTCTCGTACTCAAATAGCTACCCTGCATGTCGCCTCCTAGCTAATAAAAAATGGGGACGCGTGGCAGCACGTAAATGGTACTAGTAAGTAGAACGCCCACGGTTTAAATAATACTTGTGTTTCCGATTGTAACGTGACAACACTTGTTCCAAAATGACTTTGTTGATTGTTAATGTGTGCTCCTTTGCAAATCGGACTGCAAAATTACCACAGCATGTTGGTGCCATGTCATGGCACCAAGCCAAGTTTCATTATTTTCATGCGTGTTTTGGATTTACAGGAATTAAAAAACTAAGTTTCTCAATGTTTCCAACCCAGCCACGATGCCCAGAATTTTGAATTTCATTCCCGTTTCTTGCATCGAACCTAGAAATTTACCCGAGGACACACATGTGATTTTTCAACCAACTTTGGTGCACTGGAACATGTGCTTGTATTTCAAATTTGAATTATGCACACAAAGGTGATACGTTCCCTCCCAGAACCACGAGCCTTCTTGAGAGAAGCTCCGATTTGCATGAAGCTTATACCAAAATTTGTTCCTATTCGGCCAATTTTTTTTACCATGGCATGGTACTACCATGACATGACACCATGCCAAGTTTCATGATTTTAAAACCAAGTTTCTCAATGTTCTCGACCGAGCCACGATGCCCAGATGTTTGAATTTTATTCTCATTTTTTGTATGGGACCTAGAAATTCACCCGAGGACACAAATGTGATTTTTCAACCAACTTTGGTGCACGGGAGCATGTGCTTGTAGTTCACATTTGAATTATGCACATTAAATGACCAAACACTCAATTAATGTGTAAATAAGGCCAAACGAAGCCGGAATAATTCCAAAATTTAACAGGACTCATGTAGTTCTATGTTGCCTTTGTAAATAAACTCAAGGAGGACAGCGTATATCGTTTCGCACTCAAAGGTGGCATGTTCCCTCTCAGAACCACGAGCCTTCTTGAGAGAAGCTTCGGTTTGCAAGAAGCTTATACCAAAATATGTTCCTATTCGGCCAATTTTTTTACCACAACATGGTAGTACCATGACATGACACCCATGCCAAGTTTCATGATTTTCAGACGTGTTTTGGTTTACAAGAATTTTAAAACCAAGTTTCTCAATGTTCTCGGCCGAGCCACGATGCCCAGATGTTTTAATTTTATTCTCATTTCTTGCATGGGACCTAGAAATTCACCCGAGGACACAAATGTGATTTTTCAACCAACTTTGGTGCACGAGAGCATGTGCTTGTAGTTCAAATTTGACTTATGCACATTAAATGACCAAAAACTCAATTAATGTATAAAAAATGACAAACGAACCCGGAATAATTCCAAAATTTAACAGGCACTCATGTAGTTCTATGTTTCCTTTGTTAAGAAACTCAAGGGCGGGGCGGGGGGAGGGTAGCACATATCGTTTCACACTCAAAGGTGACACGTTCCCTCTTAGAACCACGAGCTTTCTTGAGAGAAGCTTCGGTTTGCAAGAAGCTTATGGCACTACTAGGAAAAGGCCTGCTAGTGGCGCACCTGTTTTGCCTACTAATGGTGCACTACAGGTGCGCCACTAGCACCATGCCATTAGAATTTTTTACTAATGGCACACCACATGTGCGCCATTAGTATACTAGATACTAATGGCGCACCGGGCAGTGTGCCATTAGTATAGCCCACGGTGCGCCGTTAATATCTGACTTAGTAATGGGAAGGTCACCCATCCTCACACTACTCCAGCCCGAGCACGCTTAACTTTGCAGTTCTATCCAACCCCAGCACCACCTCACTTAACAGGCACTTGTTGATATATCTATCATATGAATCCTATTAAACCTTGTTGATGTCTAGGACATTGTTCATGTTCATGAGTATGATGAAATTTTGAAAAATATTTCAAACTTCCCGGTCATATTACGTATCATTTTTTGAAAAAAAAATCCAAAAAAAATTGAAACTAATTTTTTTTCTGTTACTAGTGGCGCGGCGCACCTAGCAAACGGCGCGCCTCTAGTAAGTTTGAATTATTTTTTTGAATTTTTTTGCCTCTAGATCTTGAAAGTCCTGTAACTTTTTTCTGTTAGGTTTTTGAGGATTTTGAAAATGTTTAACGGGGTTCCCTTGGTTAAATTCGAATATAATTTTCGAGTAGATGATTTTTCATATAAAAAACTTTTTAATCTGAATTTGTATGCAAAAGTTATGCCCATTTTACAAATTCCAGAGAGATTTTGCAAATAAAGTCGAAATTCATATTTGTAAATTTTCCCAACAACTATACCACATATCACATGGGAAACTTATTTTCTTTTTTTTGACATTTCCATCATTTTCTTTTATTTTTTTAAAATTGAAAAGGCGGTCGGGGGGTGCATTCGGTGGAATTTTTGGGCCAAGTTAGTAATGGCGCACCGTGGGAATGGTGCGCCATTACTAGTTTTGAAAAAAAAATTGAAAAAAATTACTAGTGGCGCACCGTGGATGTGGTGTGCCATTACTAGTTTAACTAGTAATGGCGCACTATCCCCTGGTGCGCCATTACTAGTTTTGAAAAAAAAATTAAAAAAATTGAAAAAAAATACTAGTGGCGCACCATGGATGTGGCGCGCCATTACTAGTTTAACTAGTAATGGCGCACTATCCCCTGGTGCGCCATTACTAGTTTTGAAAAAAAATTAAAAAATGTTACTAGTGGCGCACCATGGATGTGGTGCGCCATTAGTATTTGGACACTAATGGCGCACCAACACATGGTGCACCATTAGTATATAGTAGTGGTGCACTACATGTCTGGTGCGCCATTAGTGTCCATATCATCTATAGCCCTTTTCCTAGTAGTGTGGGGTTGTTTGGATGGCAGCCCTAAGCTGCCCTTCCAAATTTTTGGTCGTTGACCACATGTTGGGCAAGTGTTTGGATCGCAGCCAAGTTTTTGGCTCACGGCCAACTTTTTGGCCAGCCATTGTGATTCCGCACAAGCGTGTGGGCGAGTTCCCGGCGGCTATTTCCTTTGCCAAAATTTTGGCATGTCGTCGTTTTGGTCGGGATGGTGTGGGCATAATCCAAACTGCCCCTATACCAAAACTTGTTTCAAATTGGCCCAATTTTTTACCAAAACATGTTAGTGCCATGACATGACACCATGCCAAGTTTCATGATTTCCAGGTGAGTTTTGGATTTACATGAATTTAAAATCTAAGTTTCTCGATGTTCTCGGCCGAGTCACGGCGCCCAGAGGTTTGAATTTATTCTCATTTCTTCCATTGGACCTAGAAACTCGACCAAGGACACACATGTGATTTTTCAACCAACTTTGGTGCACCGGAGCATGTGCCTGCAGTTCAAATTTGGATTATGCACATTAAAAGTCCAAAAACTCAATTAATGTATAAAAAGGCCAAACGAACCCGAAATGATTCCAAAATTTAACATGGCACTCATATAGTTCTATTGCCTCTGTAAATAAAATCAGGGGGTGCCAATGTATATCGTTTCACACACAAAGGTGACACGTTCCCTCTAGGAACCACGAGGCTTGCTGAGAGAATCTCCGGTTTTGCAAGAAGCTTATACCAAAACTTGTCCCAATTCAGCCAAAAATTATACATATGAAAATAGGGTTTAGATTATCCTGAACATCTCGATACCTAGACCAATGTACTATGATTTGAATTCAACATAAAATGGATACAAATATTTGAATTGGAGATCGTATGGTACATGTAGTGCATAGTGAAATATGATTACTGCTATATGCATGTTTTTTGCTATCAATATAATATTTAAATTATTGTATAACTTGACAACAATCGTATTCAAATAAGGAAAATTGATTCAAATTTAATGGTAGACGACAATATATATGTTCACATGGTGGAGTAAAAATGTTCATATATGATGGAAGATCAATATGTACGACTACATCAATTATAAACTGCAAGGTCACCTAACGATATATTCGAATTCAACATAACGTGGATTCAAAAATTGAAATTCGAGATCCTCGCATTTGTAATCATATAAAAAGGGACATTACTCTTTCTTTTGGTGGTAATTGATTTGTTTTTTGTTGTTGTTGAGGGAAGTGCGAATCAATTTGGTACTGTACAGGGTAATCTTATTCTCCCGATTTTTTTTACATTTTTCTTGTAGTTTTTTCAATGGAATCTATAGAAATTATACTAAAAAGGGACATCACTGTCTTGTGTCTTGTATGAATTGTTTTTTTGTACACGTTAAGTTTGTTCTGTCGAACAAGGAATCCGCACCTTGTTATCCTGAAATTTTCAAGCTCGAGTATCTTTTGTCTCACTTGCTTTGAAACTCCCGCCTCTCCAACCCTTGTTATCCCAAAATTTCGACGCGCGCGAAAACTCCCTCCTCATCCGAAATCGGTCCCACAGCCCAGACACGTGAAATCCCCCTTCTACCCCTCAGCCGGAAATGAAGCTCCACGTCGCGGTGTCAAAACCGGTGGGGGTACGCTGGTAACTTACCCTACATTTCGGACAAGCGCGTCCCTAAGCTTGGCTCCCCCTTCCTTCCCCTTCATCCCCCCATTCGTACACCGAGGCTGCCAAAACCCCCAAAACCCCACGCTCCTCCGTCGGCCTCCTGACCGTCGCCCAGCCGGAGACTCTTCCCCTACTACGGCATCCACCGCAACAGCTCGCCGTCCCTAATCCACCGCACTAGATGAGGATCCGTCATCGATCTCATCGTCCCGCCGGATCAGCCGCCCCGTCCTCCACCTGCAAGGAGCTGCCCCGATGTTCGCCTCGTCTATCACGCCACCTCAATCCCCACAGCGTCGTCTTGACCTGCCCCACCAGAACCACAACACCCTCACCAATTCCTTGGATGAAGCCGAGGCCAACTCGGTGCCACCAAGGAGGTTCTACACTCACCGCTGCATTTTATCTTTTATTCGATCTCATGAGGCTGCCGGTGCTCGATACCGAGCAGCCATGCATGGCGGGTCTCCATCAATGGCGCCGTCGCCGGCCACATCATCCACGATGTCTCTCCCCCATGTCATTGCTTCCTCGGCGACGACTTCCACACCGGCACTAGCTGCAGCTGCTCCGGCTCTCGCTCGCGCTGTGGCTCTGTTCTTGCTATTGGTCGTGCTGCTGCACTGCTCTAGCTTTTGTTCGTGCTGCTGCTCTGCTCTTGCTCTCGCTCACGCTGCTTCTGCTGCTGCATGACCTCCGGCAGCTACATGAGTTGCTGCTTTAGCACTCGCTCGTGATGCTACTACACGAATTGCTCTCTGCTAGTGCTTTCCCTGCTCGAGCGTCTACTGATTTAGATCACTGCTTCTCTGCTACTAGTGCTCGAACGCCCTAAACATCTATTGCAATGCTCTGCTACTAGTTCAATCAGTTTTGACAGTAAAATTCAGTTTCGACTGTAAAGTTCAGTTTCTTTAGTTAAGTTCAGAGTGAATAGTACTTACAACATCTGTTGGAGCGGCTGTGGCCTAGCTGATGCGTTTTACATCTAGCACTTTTTGGTGATGTATTTTATATCAGCTATTGCAGATGATATTAGAGTCCCACTTCAGATTAACGTTGTCTGTCTTGTCCAGCTTCAGCCTCGCCACCGTACACCTCACCGGAGCTGCTCCAACGATGGAACCGTCCATCACAGCGGAGTAGTACCCTCGGCGCCATTTCCAGAGGCCTTAGATCTTCTTCCCCACCTCCGACAGTCACACCAGCATCACCATCCTCCACGTCCAACTCAATGATGCTGAGGTCCACAAGGCTATGCCAAAGAGGTTGTACACTCGTCACATCACTTTGTTACTCTGCATTCATGTTGATCCCTCAGGGATCCTTTGCTATGGAACTACTATTCGTGCATTTGGTTAGAAGGAGTGGAGCAAAGCAAAACTGGAGGATTTTTCTCCTTTGGTGTCTCTTTCGAAGAAAAAACGTAGGACTTTTAATATTCACTTGGACGTCCTTTCCAAATTAATATGCATCAAGAACAGAACTAATTGCATTACTGGCATAATAAGATTCTTATATTTTCATTTTCACATGGTTTGACTTTAATTTTACCACGTTTCTCCATTCCTGTGTTCTTCCAATTCATGTGAACCAAACACCCAGGTTGACTGAAATCCTATGTTTCCAAATGCTCTGTTTTGCACATGCACTCATATCTATTCCTGTGTTTTTCCTATCCCTGAGTTTATAGAATCCACCAATTCTAAGGAGCCCTTACAGATTTACTTGATTTTCAGATAGTCGTCAAAGAAAACTCTGTGTGTTATGTCCTGCTCCTGTCATGCCGTCATCCACCCCACTTGAGGTGCACCAACAACAGAAGCATTCACTGCAGCAGAGATCCCCCCTCAAACTTTCTTTCACCACCTCAGATCATCTTCCTCGTTGCCGGCAGCCACGCCAACTGCATTACCATCATCGACTAAGAAGATGAACCTGAGGACTACACAGTTCCGGAAGAGCGGTTGCAGTCTTTCATGTTTTCTTACGTTATACATCGGTTATTATTACCTGCTACTTTATCATTCAAACTTGAGTTTTAAAATACCCATGGGTCTCATATCGAGACAACAGTGAATAGTATATGTCTACTATCCGGTTCATCTGGGGTCTTCTATGTGGTTCATGTTCGGTGGGCAACAAACAATAGATGATCCATTGTCTATCTTTTTAAACTGAAGCTATAATCTACCTGCTATCATTAGTTTGGATCCATCCACTCATTTGCTACCATCAGTCTTGATTTTTGCATGCACCCCTTAGGCCTGACAAAATCTAACTATTTTTTTATTATGCATGTCAGATATTGTACACAATCATACTAAACATGTAGAGAAAAAGAGAAGACCGTTGCGTGGGAATATAATGTCATGTAGACGCCCCTCCATGGTGGGAGAAGTGCCCCCCCTCCTGCATTTCAAGATTGTATTCCAGAGGAAGATAACTATTCAGATGGGGATTCAGAAGGAGACGACCATGCCTGTTTACCACCTGAGGTGTTTGCTCTAACCTGGCATGCTGATGTTGGTCATATCATGCATATGGCGCCTCGCATTGCTTACATTATACAACTTATATGTCATCAGCTTAGTTTAGATTTGCCTTGTGTGAATGCCACCTGTTTGGTTTCTATATCATACTCCCACCATTCCTAAATATTTGTCTTTTTAGAGATTTTTCAACAAGTGACTACATATGGAACAAAATGAGTGAATCTACACTCTAAAATATGTCTATATACATCCGTATGTGGTAGTCCATTTGAAATCTCTAAAAAGACAAATATTTCGGAATGGAGGGAGTATATGGGAATTATGCAATGCCATCTTCTTTAGCCAGGCATCATATATGTGAATCATGCAATGCCATCCTGTTTAGCCAGTCATCGTATATGTGAATTGTATCGTGCCATATTTTTTCCATAATGTATTACATTTGTCAACAATGTTTATACATTCATCTACTCTTCTTGTGCATCAGCCACTTGAGTCGGTCATGGGAAATCTGGAGTGAAAACAAGGTCTTCTGAGCAGTCAGTGCTACATGTCAATGCAGATTTCTTGCTGGTTACACATAGCTCCTCAGAAGAGGATTCAGAGACAGATGACTAGTCGTATCCCCCCTCCCGAGGTGCATGCTCTAACTTGGCAGGGTTATATTGCACATATCATGTATATGGTGTCTTACATTGCCATGCCATCTGCTTAGATTAGACATGCTTTGTGTGAATGCCTCTTGTTTCTTTCTATATTAGATATGTGAATTATGCAATGCCATGTTTTTCAGCCAGTTATCATATATGTGAATTATGCACCGCCATGTAGCCAGGCATCATATATGTGAATTATCTCATGCCATCTTTTTTTTATTACGTATTCCATTTGTCGACAATATGTGTATATTGAACTACTCTTCATGTGTATCAGCCATTTGAGCCGGTTATGAAAAAATCTGGAGTGAAAACAAGGTCTTCAGAGCAGGCAATGGTACTTGTTGAAGCATATATCTCGATGGTTGCAGGGAGCTCCTCAAAGGAGGATTCATAGACAGATGACCAGTCCTATATCCCACCTGAGCTGTATGCTCTAAGTTGCAATGTTTATATTTGTCATATGATGCATATAGTGTCTTGCATTGCTTAGTTTAGACATCATATGCACAATATTGAATTCCATCTGCTTAGTTTAGAGATCATACATGCGAGTGACATCTGCTTAGTATATGAATCAATTATGTCAATTATATCATGCCATCCTGTATACTTAGACAACATGTATGTGAATATTTCATCCCAACCTATTTTAGAAAGACATCATATAGTTTTGTCATGTCATCCTGTTTACATACTCATCATATGTGGAATTATGCCATTATATCCTGTTAAGTTATCCATCATATATCTGAAACTGTGTCGTGCTATCCTGTTTAGTTAGGCATCATATATGTGAAATTGTGTCATGTTGTCCTGTTTGGTTAGACAACATATATGTGAATTACCACATCTGTCTATCATACAATGTCTGTACGTTCAATTTCTTTTCTTGTTTACCAGCCATTTGAATTGGAGGGGGTGATGGCAGTATCTAAGGGAGCAAAAACCCGTTCTTCACAAAAGACAGTGCTACCCGTCGATGCAGATAGAACCGTGGTTGTACTGGCCCACAAACTAGCCCCACCACACATAATCGAGACTCTTCCAGATTGCACACTTACACCATTGGGCAGAGAACCAGCTACAACCCATCTAACCGCAACCCCGGCGGATAGTAACCCACTTATAGTTGACAAAGCACCATGTCCACCACAGAGTACCCCCACACGAGCAGTTTGTAAAGCTACTGCAGTGCCCAAAGCATGAAGACCACCACAGCGAGCCCAAACTCCACGTTTAAAGCATAAGAGCAACTGTTCTTAGGTCAGATTCCGTAGCTATGGTCCATACTCCTTTGCTGTTGCATCACTGTATTTACTCATACCAACTACTTCCGAATTTGAAGGATCCAATTGAAACTCCAATGGTGCAACAGGTATGTTTTAAACCTATTTCTTTAACTGGATTGCTATTCTAACTTCTTGCTCTATGTTGATTTCAGTTTAAGTTGTGTAAACAGTTATGTTCTCATGTGATGCACATTACAGGTGTTGCCAATGCTGTGTAGTCTCTCACACTTATATTCTGTCTATGCTGATGTCTTAAAAAAATATGAGTTGAACTGTGTCTCTATCTTGATTAGGTAACATAAACTAGAATGATATGGACAATACAGTGACCATAGTACATAGATATATGTTTGTTTCATGTTGTTATCCTATCCACCTTACTACTGAACCGGTTTACCAAAATGAGTTTCGTATACTACAAGCTAAACCTGTGATGTGTCTGCTTGTTTCTCTTGTAGTATGCAAACAGAATATTGGAGAAGAGCACCCCACTATGCAATGGTAGAGAAAGTAATGCAGATAAGGTTCAAGATGGTGGACAACCCTGTTGGTCTCCAAGAAAGGTGATAAAAACGATCTTGTAGATAGTGAGAAAACCCCACAGTCCTGCGTTGATGTAGTGTTCGAGTTACTGGCCAGTACCGCTGGCACAAGATCTTCAAACTCGCTGCCTGAATCACTTCGTCTTCTTTAGTCTCAGCTACAAGCTGAAAGGCATCAGTCAGTTGTGCTGCTGCAAGAAGCCGAAGGACTGAGGAAGTCCCTGCAGAAATCAGATGGGCACTTTCTTGTGCAACAGCAAGCGCTGGAGGATTTAAGCGCCAAACAAGAGAAAGTTAATAAGCTTGCTAAGCATCTTGCCAGCATTATGGGTACCCAGGATATTGTTTCTTGAGCTCTTATGAAGTGGTTTCGGTTCTAGACTTGTTTTGCTACGGCATTTATATGCTGCTTTGTTCCCTATATTTGCACTCGTGGCAAACTTTGATGCCCAGTGGATGCAATATGTGTAATAGCCGTGATAGCCTAGCATAATTTGCTTGCTTATTTATTTCCTTGTTATCTTATTTATTTGTTTGCTTGTAGTCAGTGCAGTTCTTTTTTTGCGGTTTGCTAGTGGCCGCAATAACCTATTTTTTAGAACTAGGCCACAATAACCATGGCCTACATATTTACTGTAGTGACACTGGGCCTCTTATCGGCCGTAGAAACAATGGGCCTTCTATGGGCCGTAGAAACAATGGGCCTTCTATGGGACGTAGACACAATGGGCCTTCTACGGGACGTATCATCAATGGGCCTTATATGGGCCGTATGATCGATCGGCCAAACATAGGCCAATAACAGACCGCATTATGGTCGTAAACGGGCTAGAGTTGGAATCGTCCGTTCATGGGCCGACCATAACGGGCTGTCGTTAATAGGCCGTATTTGATGACGCTATGAAAATGGCCCAACTATTAACGGGACACAAACGGGCCGACTATAACAACGAGCTAAATTTGGCCCACAAGCAGAAAATGACAGTAATGGGCCGTAAGTAACCGAATGCTGGAAATGAGCCCAAAAATAAATGGGCCCTGAGAAGGCCGAAAGATAACATGGGCTGGAAACGGCCCAATGGAATAATGGGTCGTTAATGGGTATAAAGTGATACATTGTTCATTACGGGCCAGTTTCACCATGGGCCGTTAATGGGCCAAGAGTTACAAAGGGCCTCATATGGGCCGAAAGACGTCATCGGCCATACATGGGCCGAAAGTTAAAATGGGCTGGAATCATATTGGGCGGCCCATATGATGCTACTGGGCCTAATTCGGATAGGCCGTAACGGGCCCTGTATTAGCGGGCTGTAAATGGGCTATATGCGAATAGGCTGTTAACACGCTTTCCGTGTGCCGGCCCGCCACCTTTTGACCAAGTCAAACGGGCTGGCCTTTTCAAAGGAATGGGCCTCTGTTGGGTCATGCCATGTGTCGATGCATCATAGGCGCATTCGGTCCAATGAGCGGATGACATCTATCCCAACGGTGAGACGACACGTGTTTACTCTAGCGAATGATGATTTTACACGTGGAAAATCCCCATTGGTCGGGGCTGTTAACGGGTTATCGGATCCAAAACCGGACCAGATATCTTAGCGGTGTTCCGTTACGGCGGATGTCACGTGTCGGTCACCCTTGATGAAAGCACTTCTATGACGCGCAAATTATTGTCATGGAAGTGGCCACTTCCATGATGATAATTTTGGTAATGTCATGGAACACTTCTACGACAGAACAGGTATGACTATCTTGATTCTGTCATAAAATCGTCATGGATGTACATGCATGACATAAAACATGACCTACTGTGACAAACACGTATCATCACAGAAGTGTATTTTTCTGTAGTGATAGAGATAGATCAAGACGCCTCATAGGTCTTTCACAAAGCACATACTGAGGGAGTCCTGGATTAAGGGGTCCTCGGACAGACGGACTATATGCATATGCCGGACTGTTGGGCTATGAAGATACAAGATAGAAGACTTCGTCCCGTGTCCGGGTGGGACTCTCCTTTGCGTGGAAGGCAAGCTTGGCGATTCGAATATGAAGATTCCTTTCTCTGTAACCGACTCTGTGTAATCCTAGCCCCCTCCGATGTTTATATAAACCGGAGGGTTTAGTCCGTAGGACAAGAACAATCATAATCATAGGCTAGCTTCTAGGGTTTAGCCTCTACAATCTCATGGTAGATCAATTATTGTAATACTCATATCATCAAGATCAATCAAGTAGGAAGTAGGGTATTACCTCCATCAAGAGGGCCCGAACCTGGGAAAACATTGTGTCCCCCGCTTCCTATTACCATTAGCCTTAGACGCATAGTTCGGGACCCCCTACCCGGGATCCGCCGGTTTTGACACCGACATTGGTGCTTTCATTGAGAGTTCCACTTTGACGTCGAAGATAGGGTTGATGGCTTGCCTTGTTATCAAGGACAACATCACCTCCGGGGGAGCCCTGGCCTCAGGCCAAACCCTCCGACTGGGCGCCTTTGTCATGATCGCCCATTTGGCCGTCGGGCCGACAATGACTTCTCGGGTCATTGAAAATTGTCTCCATGTCAGCTCGGAATACGCCAAGCAGATGGATCCAACGGAGTTATCGTCTTTAAACGGGCTCCTGGATCGCATCATTTCTTTGGGAGTCGCTTCGGACTACGATCGGATTGGGCTTAAACCTGATCAGAGAGAGATTGAATCTCCGCCGATCACCCATCAGATAGCGGTGGTGGAGGAGCAATGCAACAACTCTTCCCCTATATTGAGGACGAGATATGTCTGGATTTCCGAGCTCACTAAGCCGGATACCTTCCCGCGGGAAGACGTGCCCCAAACTCCGAACTTAGAATCAGACTGTGGACCAGAAAAATTGGTTGACATCCCAGAACCCAAACTATTAAGCTTGGGAACTCCTCAAGCTCTGGGTCATAGATCGGACCAGGGTTCGGACTTAAACCCACCCACCCACCCAGACTCAAGCGATCTTTCCCGCATCAGACAGTAGTCCCAAGAGACGGTACATCACTTTTGGGCCAGATTCCTCCTTGTCAAGGACAAGGTCAAGGACTGTTGCGATGAAGACGCAATCTCATTATTCTGCAAAAATTGCATGGACAAGGGACTCCTTAATGCCATAAATCATCGTCACGTATCACGCTTCGATCACTTGGCGACCATAGCACAGAAGTACTGCGCGATAGAACGCGCCTGGAAAACTCAGGCAGCCTTTTCGGATACACTGGCTCTCACTAAACCCCTCGTCTGAACAAAAAGGGTGTACCCTCGTAGGTCGCCCGATCCAATCACGAAGAAATCGAAACCCACTACAGGGCACGGAACCGTTTTGGAGGGGTGTCTTGATAGGCCATGCAAAATACACACCACACCGAACACCGTACCAACACATTGCCTTAGAGCATGTTGGATACTTCGGCAGGTGGCCAAGAGCGGCGAGGATCTCCTCATAAAAAACACCGCGGAGCAACATCCCACAGAACACAACACTACAGTATTGATAGTCTTCGAGAATTTCGCCTCAGGTAACAGGCGCAAGAGAGCACTCCGCGGCCTTGCCGAAGTCTGCCAAGTTGCAGCAATAAACCCCTGGAAGGACACGACCATAACTTTCAGTGCCAGTGACGAACCGCAATTCAGAGCAGTCCGGGCACCAGCCGCTTTGGTCCTCAGTCCAATCATGGACGACTTCCGGCTTACCAAAGTGCTCATGGATGGCGGCAGCAGACTAAACCTCATTTACGAGGAAACTCTCAACAAAATGGAAATAGACAGGAGCCGCATTGAGCAAAGCAGCACAACCTTCCGAGGAATTATTCCCAGCCGGGAGGCACGATGTGCGGGAAAAATCACACTAGATGTGGTATTCGGCACGCCGGAGAGTTACCGGTCCGAAGAGATAACATTTCAGGTGGCCCCTTTCACTAGTGGATATCACGCCTTGTTAGGGCGGGAAGCATTTGCGAGCTTCGAAGCTATACCACATTACGGGTATATGAAGCTCAAGATGCCTGGGCCCAATGGAATTATCACTCTTGCCAGTGATTCAGACATAGCACTCCACGCCGAAAATAAAACAGCCGCCTTGGCCCTTGAAGCATTGTCCGAAGCCCTCGGGGCCGAAGAATTAACTGCATTACGCTTCACAATGGATAGGGACGATGTGATACTCGATAAGCAATCCAAGTCCACCTCCTTTAAACCAGTGGATGAAATAGTCAAATTCCAAGTCCACCCAATGGACTCCACGAAGACAGCATCCATCGGGGCACAGCTGGACCCCACGATCGAAGCCGCACTGCAGGCGTTCCTATGCGAGAACTGGGATATCTTTTCCTGGCACCCTTCTGATATGCCGGAGATCCCACGCAGGCTGGCCGAACACAGCCTTAACATACTGAAGGGATACAAGTCAGTCAAGCAAACACTACGACGCTTTTCAGAACCCAAATGACAAGCTATGGGAGAGGAACTAGCCAAGTTACTTGAAGCCGTATTCATCAGAGAAATAAAACACCCGGATTGGCTAGCAAACCTGGTGATGGTACCAAAGAAGGATAAATCCTGGCACCTATGTGTCGATTTCAAAGACCTCAACAAGGCTTGCCCTAAGGGTCCCTTCCCTCTCCCGCGCATTGATCAGATTATCGATGCTACCGCGGGATACGACTCATTGTGTTTCCTCAACGCATACTCCGGATACCATCAAATCAAGATGACAGAGTCCGATCAAGCCGCAACGGCATTTATCACCCCATACGGGCCTTTCTGCTTCAACACTATGCCTTTTGGGCTCAAAAACGCTGGTGCGACCTACCAACGCATGATTCAAACATGCCTAGAGAAACAAATCGGCAAAACAGTTGAAGCATATGTCAACGACGTGGTCATCAAGACCAGACATGTCGAATCTTTAATAGATGATCTAAGGGTCACATTCGATAACCTCCGAACATATGACATTAAGCTCAATACGAAAAAATGTGTTTTCAGCGTTCCCGCCGGAAAGCTGCTGGGCTTCATCGTTTCCAATAGAGGAATTGATGCAAACCCAGCTAAAATCCGAGCTTTGTCACAGTTGGCTACCCCAACAGATCTCAAACAAATCCAGAAACTAACTGGATGCATGGCAGCTTTAAGCCGCTTTATCTCCACATTGGGAGAAAAGGCATTGCCACTTTATCGCCTTCTTCGACGAACCGAACACTTCGAGTGGACGGATGCGGAGACGGCAGGACTGGAGGAAATAAAGGCTCTTTTAGCAAGCAACCCAATCCTGGCCGCGCCGAACGTTGGCGAACCCATGTTGTTATACATAGCTGCAACACACCAAGTTGTGAGTGTGGTGCTCATCATCGAACAAGAGGAGGACGAACACAAATTTCCGCTTCAGAAGCCGGTATACTACGTATCTATTGTCCTCACACCATGCAAATCTCGGTACCCACATTATCAAAAAATAGCATACGCGGTCTTCATGGCATCCCAGAAACTACGACACTACTTTCAAGGGTGTTCAATCACGATGGCCTCCGAAGTACCACTCAATGACATAATAAACAACCGCGATGCTACGGGCCAGATTGCCAAGTGGGCCGTCGAGCTCCTCCCATTCGACATCACATATAAACCACGGCGAGCCATTAAATCCCAAGTACTGGCGAACTTCGTCGCTGAATGGACAGAGGCCGAACTTCCTAAAGAGTACGACACATACTCCAATTGGGTCATGCACTTCGACAACTCTAAAACGCTGGCAGGTCTGGGAGCAGGTGTTGTCCTAACATCCCCCATTGGAGATACAGTCCAATACGTACTCCAAATATTATACACAGACTCCAACAATGCAGTCGAATACGAGGCTCAGTTGCATGGTCTTCGGATGGCCGTCTCCATGGGCATTCGGCGCTTGGAAGTGCATGGGGATTCAAACCTTGCAATATCTCAAATAAATGGAGACTTCAATGCCAAAGATTCGAAAATGGTGGCCTATCATAATGCCGTCCTTAAAATGTCAGCTCGGTTTAAGGGGCTCGAATTTCATCATGTGATTCGAGAAAACAATCAAGCGGCAGATGTCCTAGCCCGCATCAGCGCTAAGAGAGACCCCGTCCCACCTAACATCTTTCTGGAAAGGATTTTCAAGCCATCCGTAATGTGGCAAGGGGAGACCAGCAACATCAGTCCGGATCCGACCACAACCCCAGATTCCGAACACACTGACATAATCTGGGGCTCTGCCACCGAAATAACACCTTCGGCCCATCTCATCACGGCGGTTATCGCCCCATGGATCGAACCCTTCTTGGTCTACCTTAATAGGCAAGAACTCCCCGAGGATCAAAATGAGGCATGCTGCATTGTGTGGGGCTCTAAAGCCTACAAAGTCCATGAGGGAGAGCTTTATAAGAAAAGCGCTACCGGAGTACTTCAAAGATGTATCTCCGAGGAGGAAGGGCGGCAGCTCTTGGCTGAAATTCATGCCGGCCTCGACGGTCACCATGCCGCAGCTCAGGCCCTTGTAAGCAAGGCCTTCCGTACAGGTTTCTACTGGCCGACGGCCCGAGCAGACCACAAGACCTCGTCCAACATTGCGTTGGATTCTAGCTTTTTGCCAACCAAAGCCATATGCCACCCACCGCTCTATTAACAATCCCCATAACGTGGCCTTTTGTGATCTGGGGGCTTGATATGGTCGGACCCCTTAAAGGAGAAGCCATAAGAAAAAAATACTTGTTGGTCATGGTGGATAAATTCACCAAATGGATAGAGGCCAAACCAGTTAAAACGGCCGAATGAAGACCCGTGATAGACTTCATATCGGGTGTTGTGCACCGTTATGGTGTCCCCCACAGCATCATCACCGACAACGGCTCCAATTTCACAGCCGATGAGGTGAAAACTTGGTGCGGCAACATGGGCATTAAGCTCGATTACGCCTCTGTCTATTACCCTCAAACAAATGGTCATGTCGAACGAGCCAATGGTCTTATTATGAGCGGCATTAAACCCAGACTAGTGCGATCCTTAAAAGAATCAGACACGCACTGGGTTGAGGAGCTTGACTCCGTACTCTGGGGGCTACGGACCGCGCCAAATCGCACTACCGGATACACACCCTTCTTCATGGTGTACGGCGCAGAGGCTGTGTTGCCCTGCGATATTATTCATGACTCACCTTGAGTGCGCATGTACGAAGAGAGAGAGGCCAGGCTCGATTGGCAGGACAGTTTAGATGCCCTGGAAGAGGAGCGCGGCGTTGCAAAAGCCCGTTCCGCATTTTATCAACAACAGGCTCACAGGTATCAAAGTAGAGAAGTACGGGACAAGACTTATAATATTGGTGAACTCGTTCTACGTCTACCAGAGAAGAAAAAGGACAAACTGAAGCCCAAGTGGGAGGGTCCCTTCATCATTGACAAACTTCTCACCGGAGGAGCGTACCGCCTGCGTGATGCATCAGATAATCACCTCGATCCAAACCCATGGAACGCGGCCAGACTCCGAAGATTCTACGCCTAGCACCGGACTCTTTGTTCGTCTCCTTCCCTCCGTTCCTTTTTATTTACTTTTTAGCTCTCTTCTCTCTTTTTCTTTTGTAGCTCTAAAGCTTTTAGTGTAGCTAGACTACACACTTGGGACGCACTAATCTCCAAGTATGTGCACTCATTATACCTGGGGGCTTCTTATACAAAAGCTTAATATAATTATCTTTCGGGCATCAAGTTGATTGCATATGCGTCCTTTTTACCATATGTACCTTTTTTCTCCATTATACGCATCGATATGACTTAAGTTTTGGCCAAGCTGGGTTGCCTGGCTCCTGTGCTTATGCCCTATGTTCCCGTTAGTTCGGCTAGGGCATAAAGGGAGCACCTCTGCGATTATTACTGCCGGGTACTCTAGATGTGTACCTCAGACTGGGTGATGCCGAAAGCTAGCATTCTCAAGGGAATATTCGGTTGGTGGACTAAAGATGTTTTTTACCTATTACAATATGAACCCCAAGATGTTACATATACTGCGCTAGAGGCAATAATAAAATGGTTATTATTATATATCCTTGTTCATGATAATTGTCTATTGTTCATGCTATAATTGTATTGACCGGAAACCATAATACATGTGTGAATACATAGACCACAACATGTCCCTAGTGAGCCTCTAGTTGACTAGCTCGTTGATCAATAGATGGTCATGGTTTCCTGACTATGGACATTGGATGTCATTGATAACGGGATCACATCATTAGGAGAATGATGTGATGGACAAGACCCAATCCTAAGCATAGCACAAGATCGTGTAGTTCGTTTGCTAAATGTTTTTTTAATGTCAAGTATCATTTCCTTAGACCATGAGATTGTGCAACTCCCGAATACCATAGGAATGCTTTGGGTGTACCAAACGTCACAACATAACTGGATGGCTATAAAGGTACACTACATGTATCTCCGAAAGTGCCTGTTGGGTTGGAATGAATCGAGACTGAGATTTGTCACTCCGTATGACGGAGAGGTATCTCGGCCCACTCGGTGATGCATCATCATAATGAGCTCAATGTGACTAAGCTGTTAGTCATGGGATCATGCATTACGGAACGAGTAAAGTGACTTGCCAGTAACGAGATTGAACGAGGTATTGGGATACCGACGATCAAATCTCGGGCAAGTAACATACCGATTGACAAAGGGAATTGTATACGGGATTGATTAAATCCCCGACATCATGGTTCATCCGATGAGATCATCATCGAACATGTGGGAGCCAACATGGGTATCCAGATCCGCTGTTGGTTATTGGCCGGAGAGCTGTCTCGGTCATGTCTGCATGATTCCCGAACCCGTAGGGTCTACACACTTAAGGTTCGATGACACTAGAGTTATTATGGAAATGATTATGTGGTTACCGAATGTTGTTCGGAGTCCCGGATGAGATCCCGGACGTCATGAGGAGTCCCGGAATGGTCCAGAGGTAAAGATTTATATATGGGAAGTCCAATTTCAGTCACCGAAATAATTTTGGGGGTTACCGATATTGTACCGGGACCGCCAAAAGGTGTATGGGGGTTCACCGAGTGGGTCCACCTGCCATGCGGGACTCAATGGGCTGAACAAGGGTGGGAACCAGCCCCCTAGTGGGCTGGTGCGCCCCCCAAGGGCCCAAGGCGCCTAGGGTTGAAAACCCTAGGGGTGGGGGCGCCTCCCACCAACTTGGGGGGCAAGCTCCCCCGCCCCTT
>NC_041385.1:84530585-84578770 GCF_002162155.2 Triticum dicoccoides
CCCTTCCCCCTATAAATAGTGGGGAGTGGGCGGGCTGCCATACCCTTCCCCTGGCGCAGCCCTTCCCCTCTCCAACTCCACCTCTTCCTCCGTAGTGCTTGGTGAAGCCCTGCTGGAGAACTGCAAGCTCCTCCACCACGCCGTCATGCTGCCGGAGCTCTCCCTCAACTTCTCCTCTCCCCTTGCTGAATCAAGAAGGAGGAGACGTCCCCGGGCTGTACGTGTATTGAACGCGGAGGCGCTGTCCGTTCGGCGTTAGGTCGGATCTTCCGCGATTTGAATCGCCGTGAGTACGACTCCCTCATCCGCGTTCTAGTGACGCTTCTGCTTAGCGATCATCAAAGGTATGAAGATGCTCATCCTCTCCCTCTCTTGTTGCTAGAATCTCCATAGATTGATCTTGGTGTTGCGTAGAAATTTTGACTTATTGCTATGTTCCCCGACAGAGTGCGGGTTGATTTTAGCAAAATACAAGGTATGTTTTGCAAATACACGAACAACTCATCGGTAGTCAAACATAGTCCGTTGGTTGTCCATCCAAAGGACCAAAATTGCACGGTGCACTCGGTGCACATATTTGTCCGTTTCACCTGATACATTCTCTTTTCTCATATGCTTATACTATCACATATGCCCGTGCATTGCAACGGGAAAAATTGATGTTTTGTGCAAGCATAATAGCACACAACATCGGATTCACTGTGAAGAACATGCTGCAACGCATCAACCTTCTACAAAACAAACATAAAAAAATACGATGCAATTTAACCATGTTCATATTTTCTTTATCGGGCATAATCTCCTACTGATTCCATGTAAATATAATCCTTCCTTTAATTATCATGATGTCCTCATCCGTTTAGTTGGGAATCACATCCTTCCTTTTCTAATTTAGTAGCCCAACATATTGAAGTCTACATATTTTTCCTTCTAACTATCCTAACTTTTTACCTCAAATCCTTCTTGTAGAATTTATTAAGACCACGATCTTTCTTTTAGTTATTCCACCGGTTTACCCATAATCCTTTATTTAATTAGCCACATCCATTTAAATATTCTATTTAAGCCCATAATCCTTCCTTTAATTAGCTCATTTGATTAATTAGCTTGCTCTAAACATGAGGGCTGCCACTCTATAGCAAGTTGGGATTAGTAAATGTGAAAGGCGCATAGGTCGTTGGTTGTTACATCGAAAAGTCCTGTGTTCAATTCTCACAATGTTGATTTATTTTATTTTGACCCAATTATTTTTCACGGTCTCTATAAAAGCCCAATAAAGACCCATCAACATACATGTAGCTCGCCCAGACCGCTTAGTGAAACTTTAATGTGCACTAAAAGAAAACAAAAGGAACAAATAAACCAAACCAAGAATACATATTCCCTTTAATAGTAGGTATAGATATAGCACATATGTCCGTGCGTTGCAACGGGAAAAATTGATGTTTTGTGTAAGCATAATGTCCCACGGCACCGGATTCACTATGAAGAACATGTTGCAACACATCATCCTTCTATAAAATGAACATAAAAAATACGTTGCAATGTAGCCGTGTTCATATTTTCTTTGCCAGGCATAATCTCCCACGGATTCCATTTAAGTACAATCATTTTTAATGACATTTAAGTATAATCCTTTCATTAATTACCATGATGGTAAACCGGTGAAATGATCCTTCCTTTTAATTATCTTACCTTTTTACCTCAAACCCTTCATGTAGAACTTATTAAGACCATAATATTTCTTTTAGTTATTCCACCGGTTTACCCATAATCCTTTCTTTAATTAGTCACATCCGTTTAAATATTCTATTTAAGCCCATATTCCTTCATTTGTTAGCTCATTGCTTAGTTAGCTCGCCCTAAACATGATAACTGTCACTAGCGAGTTAGGATTAGTAAATGTGAAGGCCACATAGGTTGTTGGTTGTTACATCAAAGAGCTAGACAGGAGGTCCTCTGTTCAACTCCCACAATGTTGATTTATTTTGACCTAATTATTTTTCGCGGTCTCTATGAAAACCCATAAAAGGCCATCAACATACAAGTACATTGCCCATATCGCTTAGCGTGTATAAACCAAACGAAAAGAACTAAACCAAACCAAGAATACCTATTCCCTTTAATAGTAGGTATAGAAATGACATATCTATTATTTGATAAATAAAGTCGTATTATTGTAAAAAAGAAAGTTTTTCCTCTCTAAGTGGTGCGTCATGTCTGTTTTGGCCAACCTCATGATCCGAATTGTATCCCACACTTTGTGATTTTTGGGGAATAAAAGTTGGCTTTATACCCTAGAAAAAGGGATGAGAATGCAACGGCAACGCGTGGCATGCAGGACGTGGGAACGCACGAAGAGCACGAGCTGTTGAAGCTCCTGGAGAACCGCCCGTAGCAGTTAGCCACCTGAAGCCTGCTGCATCTGCGCATTCCATTTCCATCAGAGAGCTCTCAATGATGGGGATGGTGACCACCACCGGCCCCGCGATGAGCATGAAGCTGCTGGTGGACACCAAGGTAGGGCGCGTGCTGTTCGCGGAGGCCGGCAAGGACGTCGTCGACTTCCTCTTCTCCCTCCTCGCCCTGCCCGTCGCCACCGCCGTCAAGCTGCTCGGGGCGGACTCAATGGTCGGAAGCGCCGGCGACCTCTACGCCAGCGTCCAGAAGCTCGACGGCTCCTACGTCCTGCCCGGGGCGAACATCGACGC
This sequence comes from Triticum dicoccoides, assembly GCF_002162155.2. Taxonomy (NCBI): domain Eukaryota; kingdom Viridiplantae; phylum Streptophyta; class Magnoliopsida; order Poales; family Poaceae; genus Triticum; species Triticum dicoccoides. The sequence continues at coordinate 84,533,297 of NC_041385.1, forward strand.
GCTCCTACGCCCCGCAGTGCCCACGCCGGCGGCGGCCCCCAACATCTCCCTGTCCCTCCTCCTCCTGCCGAGCCCGTCGCCGGCTTTCTTCAGGTGCGGCTACTGCCACAGCCCCGGCTACGTGACGGAAGTGAGAGGCACCAAGTGCCCCAGATGTGGCAACCAGATGGCGGACGCAATCCAGTGCGTGCGGCCCGATTCCTGCGGCTCTGGGCACGCCGCCACCGGAGGGGCGAAAGGGTTCGTGCAGGGCGTGGTGACGTACACGGTGATGGACAACCTCGCCGTGACCCCCATGTCCTCCATCTCCAGCATCACCCTGCTCAACACCTTCGCCGTCAGGGGCCTCGGCGCGCTCCAGGAGAAGACCGTGCGGATCGGCTACAAGGAGGTGAGTGACCATTGTGGCGCATACCAATGCCATCTCTCTCACTTGGCCGGAGGCCCAGTGGCCCACACCGCACGATTGTTGATCGAGCCCTAACCATTGATTTGACGTGCAGGGTTTGGCGATTCTCAATGCGGCGCTGCAGTCCAAGACCGTCCTCACCGACGTCTTCCTCGCTGGGTGCAAGACAGATCCGGTGTATGACTGACGCACGCAGGGGCATGGAGAACTCATCTAGCTTCGGCCAGCAATTTATATCTATACTGCTAGTACATTATTAGCTTAATTAAGGAGCCTTCTGTTTCCTGGTTGAATGTTGCATAGTTTAAGACTTGAATTACTAGTACCGATGGGATGTTAAATTGTAGGAGATGCGATTGATTATGCTCTTTCAGTCTTGTTCGTGCTGCTTTGGTTGCATTTGCAGTGGCTACATAATGTGTTCTCCTGGGGAGCCATGCCTGGTTTGATTCCCGGTCTCTGGTCAAAAGCTGTAGCTGCAAGCGCCGCAATGTTTTTCTTTCTTTTAAATGATAGTTATCCTGCATTCATTAAAAAAAAGAGTTGCTCAGTTAATTAAGAAAAACCAAGCACAAATTAAATTGTCCAGTTAATTACGAAGAACCGGGCGAAAACCATCACAACAGCTGAGCAGCACACAAGATACCCCACGCATGCCACTTCAAAGAGGGTCTCATCGTTACACATGTGTCATCGTTTCTCTAGAGGTGTCATCGCCATCCCTAAAACATGAGCAAATGACTCCGACTTCGCCGTACGTGATCAAAACCCAGACCGAAGAGGCTGTATGATGATGCATGAAGATCCGCGTCATACCCAGCCACCTAGGATTAGACAGCGCAGCTCCGACTCTGATGAAGAACCTGGCGCCACAGTGTTTTTGCATTTTGGGCGCCGACATGAAGTCAAAATTTGATACGTGCCCGGGTTATGTACGTGTCCAGGGCTAGTGACTGTCATATCCCAATCGTAATGTCCAGTAGATTATTTTCTGTTTTGGGTAAGTGTACTTATGTTATATACTAGCAGTACTACTCAACTACTCAAGCAATATAAATGCGTTGTACAAGTATAACTAAGTTAGTCTATCCTTTCCGTGAGAAAAAGTTAGTATATCCTTGTTCGTCATGGATAAACCTCTGAGTCCTTAACCTTCCAAAGAAAACATACTAGAATCCAATTATCCGAAATCCAGAATAAGACGGGAAACAAATTAAGTTTGTTGTATCAATAATCTACAGACTTTTGGAAGGAACAACAGAGCATATGGAATCAAAATCTGATGTTCAGTTTTACATATATCCCCAAGAACAAAACACAACGTTGAACCAACTTTTGGAGGAAAAAATAGAGCATATGGAATTAAAATCTGATGTTCAGTTTCTCATTTATCCCAAACATTAAAAAATACATCAATCATACTCCGTATGTTTGGCGTAATCTTAATACAATTTTTTTTTTGAGACAATACAATATTTTATAAAATTTGGGGGTTTCCGTTGAATCATAGGTGGGCTTTAAGCCCATATGAACAATGATTCCTGATTAATCTTAAGGCCTATGTATGGAATGGCAGGTGGCGGGAAGTTTAGTCACACCTTGCTAGTTCAGAAGAGTTGAGACCCCTTCACTACTATGAAAAGGCCTGCTAGTGGCGCACCTGTTTTGTCTACTAATGGCGCACTACAGGTGCGCCACTAGCATCACGTCATTAGAATTTTTACTAATGGCGCACCAGGCAGTGCGCCATTAGTATAGCCCACGGTGCGCCATTACTATCTGACTTAGTAATGGCGCACCACATAGAAGTGCGCCATTACTAAAAATAAATAAAAATATTTTTAGAATATTTTTTTAAAAAAAATTCCAATTTTCTTTTCGTTTTTTTCTTAATCTCAGGTCACTATGGCTTAATCTCGGGTCAAATCGCACTAAGTGGTCAAATTTCCCAAAAGGTCACCCATCCTCACACTACTTCAACCCGAACACGCTTAACTTCGCAGTTCTGTCCAACCCCAGCACCACCTCACTTAACAGGCACTTGTTGATATATTTATCATATCAATCCTATTAAACCTTGTTGATGTCTAGGACTTTGTTCATGTTCATGAGTATGATGAAATTTTGAAAAATATTTCAAACTTCCCGGTTATATTACTTATCATTTTTATAAAAAAAATTCAAAAAAAATCCGAAACTAATTTTTTTCTGTTACTAGTGGCGCACCTAGCAAACGATGCGCCACTAGTAAGTTTGAAATTTTTTGAATTTTTTTGCCTCTAGATCTTGAAAGCCCCGTAACTTTTTTTCTGTTAGGTTTTTGAGGATTTTGAAAATGTCTTTTAAATTCGGATGTAACTTTTCGAGTAGATGATTTTTCATATAAAAAACTTTTTAATCCGAGATCGTATGCAAAAATTATGCCCATTTTACAAATTCCAGAGAGATTTTGCAAATAAAGTCAAAATTCATATTTGTAAATTTTCCCAACAACTAGACCACATATCACATGGGAAATTTATTTTCTTTTATTTTTTTGACATTTTCTTTTTTTAAAAAAAAAACTGAAAAGGCGGTCCGGGGATGCATTCGGTGGAATTTTTGGGCCAAGTTAGTAATGGCGCACCGTGGGAGTGGTGCGCCATTACTAGTTGAACTAGTAATGGCGCACCACACACACGGTGCGCCATTACTAGTTTTGAAAAAAAATTGAAAAAAAATTACTAGTGGCGCACCGTGGATGTGGTGCGCCATTACTAGTTTAACTAGTAATGGCGCACTATCCCCTGGTGCGCCATTACTAGTTTTGAAAAAATAAAAAAACTGAAAAAAATTACTAGTGGCGCACCGTGGATGTGGTGTGCCATTACTAGTTGAACTAGTAATGGCGCACTATCCCCTGGTGTACTATTACTAGTTTTGAAAAAAATTGTTATATAGTAGTGGCGCACCACATGTCTGGTGTGCCATTATTGTATAGTAGTGGTGCACCACATGTTTGGTGTGCCATTAGTGTCCATATCATCTATAGCCCTTTTCTAGTAGTGCTTTATAAGGGATGCTCTACCACTTGCCATTGGGAGCTTGGAAAGAGGAGTGGTACACGCGCGATCCTCCTCCTCCTCCTCCGCTGCGCCACGCGCGCGCTCTCGCGTAACCTAGCCGTCATCTACTGTTCCTTGCTCTGTGCTGCCTTCGACGACCGCGTGCACGGTTGGTCGGGAGAGCAGGTGCCTCTGGAACCCTATCGTTCGAGATCCTGCCCGGGAGATCGGCAATAAGGTTTTTGGGGAGTATCTCGACGCGACTGCTCCCGACCCGTCCCCAGCTTCGTCTGCCTCTGCTTCCACTACTTCCCCTACATCGACACCATGGCTGATGATGCCGCCGCCAAGAAGAAGGCCACAGACGATGCCGAGGCTGCTGCCGCCGCCGCCCCCGCCGCGTTGGCCTGGCTAATCGGAGGGTATGATCTGTTCATCCCTCGTTTACTCGTATTTGTGCTAGCCTTATATGTACTGCTCATAGATGGTTCGGTTTCATGCTCTGTACGTGCTAGTATGCTTAGGTATCAGCATGAGATGCATGTCGTATTTGCCATGCTTACTGTTTACTCATTGATTAGTCTAATCGGAAAAGTGCTAATATTTTCAACAATCCAAAAACCTTATTTTAGGCACTTTTCGATTCAAGGCTTTGCTGGTACTCTGAAACCGGAAAAGTTTACCGGGACGCATTTTAAGTGTTGGCTGACAAGGATCACCTTGTGACTCACAACAATGAACGTGTTCTAGGTTGGTGGAGTGTCTCCCACAGAAACGATTGTTCCTGAACAGGAAAAGGCTTTTAGGGAGGCAACCACCATCTTTGATTGACGCATATCTCCATATGCGTGTTGCCAAAAACTTGTGGGGTGCGCTCGAAGCTAAGTTCGGCGCAACCGTTGCTGGGAGCGAACTGTATGCCATGGAGCAGTTCCATGATTACAGGATGGTTGATAACCGTTCTGTATTGGACCAGGCTCATGAGATACAGTGCATCGCTAAGGAGCTGGAGCTCCTGAAGTGTGAGTTACCGGACAAATTTGTCGCGGGTTGCCTTATTGCAAAACTCCCTTATGGATGGACGAACTTTGCTACTTCTCTCAAGCACTTGAGACGTGAATTCTCTATTGAGGATGTCATCGGTCATCTCAGTGTTGAACAGAACTCGAGAGCAAATGACTCACACATGAAAGGGGCAGTGGGTTCTTCTAGCGCCAATGTGGTGCAGAAGAACTCCCACAAGTTCAAGGGAAAGAACTTTGTCCAACAGAATACTACCTCTAAGAAGAAGGGTAAGAAGAAAGACAAAAAGATTAGATGGCTGCTTTACTTGTGGTTCAGAGGAACACTGGGCAAACAAGTGCTCAAACAAGTACAAAAAGTCAGGACAGGACTCCAAGTCTGTCAATGTCACTCTGAGTAACAATGATGCGGCATCTGGGTATGGTAATCTGTTTACCATACTTTCAGTTTGTCAGTCCATCGATTGGTGGGTTGACACTGGGGCCAATATTCATGTGTGTGTTGATGTGTCTTTGTTTTCTTCTTACCAGGTCGCATGAGATTGTTCCGTCCTGATGGGGAATGGCTCGCATGCTTCTGTTCATGGTGTTGGCATGGTAGATCTGAAGTTTACTTCGGAAAAGATCGTGCAACTAAAGAACATGCAGCATGTCCCCGCCATCAAGAAGAATCTCGTTAGTGGCTCCCTTCTATGTAAAGAAGGGTTTAAGTTAGTATTTGAGTCTAACAAAGTAGTCGTATCTCGGTATGGACTATTTGTTGGAAAAAGATATGATTGTGGTGGTTTGTTCCGCCTTTCCCTGGAGGATTTCTATATAAAGTCGTGAACCAAATTCATTCTAATGTGAACGAATATAAGGTTTGGCATTCACGTCTTTGTCACATAAATTTCGGTTGTATGACGCGGCTAGCAAAGATGGACTTAACCCGAGTTTCACTTTAGCCAAAGGCTCTAAGTGCCATGCATGTGTGCAGGCTAAGCAACCTCGTAAGCCTCACAAGCTTGTGAAGGAGAGATACCTGGCACCGTTAGAGCTCATACATTAGATCTCTGTGAGATGAATGGTGTGTTGATTAAAGGTGGAAAGAAATACTTCATGACTCTGATTGATGATTCCACTAGATTCTACTATGTGTATTTGTTAAATACTAAGGATGAGGCTCTACACTAATTTAAAGTCTATAAGGCTGAAGTTGAGAACCAACTTGAGAAGAAAATAAAACGAGTCCGGTCTGATCATGGTGGAGAGTACTTTTCTAATGAGTTTGATTTATTCTGTGCGAAACATGATATTATTCATGAGAGGACGCCTCCCTACTCACCCCGGTCAAAGGGGGTTGCCGAATGGAAAAACCGTACTCTAACCGATTTGGTTAACGCCATGTTAGATACATCAGGTTTATCCAAGGCATGGTGGGGGGTGGTTGTATTAACATCATGTCATGTCCTGAATAAAGTTCCCACAAAGGATAATGAAACTACTCCCTATGGGCAATGGGAAAAGAAAAGAACTACACTCTCTTACTTATGCACTTGGGGCTGCTTGGCGAAAGTCAACATGCCGATAACCAAAAAATGCAAGTTGGGACCAAAGACTGTGGATTGCATTTTTCTTGGCTATGCCAAGCATAGCGTTGGCTACAGATTTATAGTGGTGAAACCTGATGTACACGACATGAAGGTCGGTATGATCATGGAGTCTAGAGATGCTACATTCTTTGAGGATATTTTCCCCATGAGAGATATGCAAAGCACTTCTAGACTGGAATCTGATGAGACTTCTGAACCTGCCATTCCGATGTAATGTTATGAACATAAAAGTGATGAGAGTTCCACGGAAGATGATGAGAAAGCTCCTGTTAGGAGCAAGAGACAGAGGACTGCAAAGTCTTTTGGTGATGATTTCCTCGTGTACCTCGTGGATGATGACACTCCCAGTTCCATTTCAAAAGCTTATGCATCTCTGGATGCTGACTACTGGAAGGATGCGGTCCGTAGCGAGATGGATTCCATCTTGGCTAACGGGACTTGGGAGATCACTGATCGTCCTTATGGTTGCAAACCATTGGGATGCAAGTGGGTGTTCAAGAAGAAGCTTAGGCCCGATGGTACTGTTGAGAAGTACAAGACTAGGCTTGTGGCCAAGGGTTATACCCAGAAAGAATAAGAGGATTTCTTCGACACTTATTCACCTATGGCTAGACTAACAACCATTCGAGTGTTACTCGCTTTGGCTGCCTCGCATGGTCTTCTCGTTCACCAGATGGACGTTAAGACGAGTTTCCTTAATGGAGAGCTAGACGAGGAAATTTACATGCAACTGCCAGATGGCTTTGTAGTAAATGCTCAAGAAAGAAAGGTGTGCAAGCTAGTGAAATCCCTGTATGGCCTGAAACAAGCACCTAAGCAATGGCATGAGAAGTTCAATACTACTCTGACATCTGTTGGCATTGTTGTTAACAAAGCTGAAAAATGTGTATACTATCGCTATGGTGGGGGCAAAGGAGTTATACTGTGTCTGTATGTTGATGACATACTGATATTTGGGACCCACCTCAAAGTCATTGAGGAGGTCAAGGCTTTTCTATCTCATAACTTTGAGATGAAAGACCTGGGAGTGGCTGATGTTATCTTGAACATCAAGCTACTAAGAAATTCTGAGGGTGGAATTACACTTTTGCAATCCCACTATGTTGAGTAGATTTTGAGCTGTTTTAGATATTCAGACTGCAAACCTTCTGCAACACCATATGATCCTAGCGTGCGGATTCAAACGTTCGAAGGCACGGCTGTGGATCAATTGAGATATTCTCAAGTGGTTGGTTCACTGATGTACCTAGCATGTGCTACTCGTCCTGACATCTCTTTTGTTGTGTGCGAACTGAGCCGGTTTGTTTCCTATTCGAGAGCTATGCATTGGCATGCTATTGACCGAGTGACGCGATACTTGCAAGGTACTGCGAACTATGGAATTCACTATTCTGGGTACCCGACAGTATTTGAGGGGTATAGTGATTCGAATTGGATATCTGATGCTGATGAGATGAAAGCCACAAGTGGACATGTCTTCACACTTGGTGGTGGCGCTGTTTCCTGGAAGTCTTGCAAGAAGACAATCTTAACCAGATCGACTATGGAAGCAGAACTCAGAGCATTAGACACATCATGCGTCGAAGCAGAATGGCTTCGAGAGCTTTTGATGGATTTGCCGGTGGTTGATAAACCAGTGTCGACTGTCCTTATGAACTGTGACAATAAAACGGTGATTGCCAAGGCTAAGAGTTCAAAAGACAACATGAAATCCACAAAGCACATAAGAAGAAGATCAAAATCTATCAAAAAATCAAGAAACTCCGGAGTAATAGCGTTGGATTATATCCAGACGGCTAAGAATCTGACATACCCTTTTATGAAAGGGCTATCACAAATTGTGACAGAAAATGCATCGAGGGATATGGGTATGAGACCCATGTAAGTTGCCATGGGGGTAACCCAACCTATGTGATCGAAGATCCTGTGAATTAGGACCTAGGAAAACAATCCAGCGGTCAACTAAGGAGAGTATCCTTAATAAACCCACTCCGTTGGAGATGCAGTAATACTCTCAATTCTGTAAGGTGCTGACTTTTGTCTGAATGTGTTCCAAAGCTTGTGTAAGCAAGATGCTAACCTACATAGTCCGACTGCTGGTCACAGTCTATGAGATTGGGTAATCTCTAGGAAGCTCATGAGAAGGTATGGAGTATGACTAATAAGCTCCACCCGTGGGGTTTAGCCTTCGGCAGCCACGTATCAGCTAACAAATAGGCGAAACTTCTGCATGCCAGACTGACAATTCAAGACATAGCCCATTGTTCAGTTGTGAAGAAGTCTAATCCTATTGCTCTAGGTGAAAGTTCAGCTTAACAGTCTCCACTGAAATTTCTGATATATCAAACATTGTTTGGAACATTTAATAAACTTATGTGCCTCGAGATCTGGGGAGGGATTGGTGAATCATAGGTGGGCTTTAGGCCCATATAACAATGATTCCTGGTTAATCTTGAGGCCCATGTATGGAATGGCAAGTCGTGGGAAGTTTAGTCCCACCTTGCTAGTTGAGGAGAGTTGAGACCCCTTTATAAGGGCTGCTCTACCACTTGCCATTGGGAGCTTGGGCAGAGGAGTGGTACACACGCGCTCCTCCTCCTCCGCCACCCGCCTCGCCATGCTTCGCCTTGCCTCGCCTCATCATGAAGCGCGCACGCGCTGCGGTTTGCGGGAATGAGCCGAGACAGAGCTTATTTTTGCCGCTCAGGAACGAATTAATTAATTAGGGATTAATTAATGAGTCGCTAACAGGTGGGCCACTGTCCGAGACGTTGGACTGTGGGCTGACTTGCGTTCCCGGGATTCATCGACTCCGTTCGTGGGTGTGCGACCCTTCTCTGGGAACGACGGTTCCCTTCCTGGGAGTGCGTCGACTCGGTCATGGGCCTCCGCCCAGGCCCATGACTTTCTACCCAACGAACTATATAAGAAGGCTCTAGCCACTGGAGTGACCTAGTTCAGTTCACTCACTCCCTCTCGTGTAACCGGATACGTCTCCAATGTATCTATAATTTTTGATTGCTCCATGCTACTTTATCTACTGTTTTAGGCAATATTGGGCTTTATTATCCACTTTTATATTATTTTTGGGACTAACCTATTAACCAGAGGCCCAGCCCAGATTTGCTGTTTTATGCCTAATTCAGTGTTTCGAGGAAAAGGAATATCAGACGAAGTCAAAACGGAATGAAATCAACTGGAGAAGTTAATTTTGGAAGGAAACCAACCTGATGGGCTTGGAGTGCACGCCAGGGGAGTCCCGGGCTGCCCACGAGGGTGGGGGGCGCCCAGGGCCCCCTGCACCCATATATACCTATGTACCCTAAAACTTCCAGAACAGAAGATAGATCGGGAGTTCCGCCGCCGCAAGCCTCTGTAGCCACCAAAAACCAATCGGGACCCTGTTCCGGCACCCTGCCGGAGGGGGATCCCATCACCGGAGGCCATCTTCATCATCCCGGCGCTATCCATGACGAGGAGGGAGTAGTTCAACCTCGGGGCTGAGGGTATGTACCAGTAGCTATGTGTTTGATCTCTCTGTCTCGTGTTCTCTCTCATGTTCTTCTATGGCATGATCTTGATGTATCCCGAGCTTTGCTATTGTAGTTGGATCTTATGATGTTTCTCCCCCTCTACTCTTTTGTGATGAATTGAGTTTCCCCTTTGAAGTTATCTTATCGGATTGAGTCTTTTATGAACACTTGATGTATGTCTTGCGTGGGATAACCGTGGTGACAATGGGTTATTCTATTGATCCACTTGATGTATGTTTTGGTGATCAACTTGTGGGTTTCGTGACACTTGGTAACCTATGCATAGGGGTTGGCACACGTTCTTGACTCTCCGGTAGTAGCTTTGAGCACTCTTTGAAGTACTTTTATGTTGGTTGGATGAATCTGAGATTGTGTGATGCATATCGTATAATTATGCCCATAGATACTTGAGGTGACAATGGAGTATCTAGGTGACATTAGGGTTTTGGTTGATTTGTGTCTTAAGGTGTTATTCTAGTACGAACTCTTTTATAGATCGATTCGAAAGAATAACTTTGAGGTGGTTTCGTACCCTACCATAATCTCAATGTTTGTTCTCCACTATTAGTGGCTTTGGAGTGACTCTTTTTTGCATGTTGAGGGCTTGTTATATGATCTATCTATGTTATTATTGTTGAGAGAACTTACACTAGTGAAAGTATGAACCCTAGGCCTTGTTTCCTACCATTGCAATACCGTTTACACTCACTTTTATCGCTCGCTACCTTGCTGTTTTTATTATTTCAGATTACAAAAACCTATATCTACTGTCTATTTTGCACTTGTATCTTCATCTCTTCGCCGAACTAGTGCACCTATACAATTTACCATTATATTGGGTGTGTTGGGGACACAAGAGACTCTTTGTTATTTAGTTGCAGGGTTGCTTGAGAGAGACCATCTTCATCCTACGCCTCCTATGGATTGATAAACCTTAGGTCATCCACTTGAGGGAAATTTGCTACTGTCCTACAAACCTGTGCACTTGCAGGCCCAACAACGTCTACAAGAAGAAGGTTGTGTAGTAGACATCAAGCTCTTTTCTAGCGCCATTGCCGGGGAGGTTAGCGCTTGAAGGTATATCTTTAGATCTTGCAATTGAATCTTTTTGTTTCTTGTTTTAGCACTAGTTTAGTTTATAAAAGAAAACTTCAAAAAAAGGAATTGAGTTTGTCTCACACGCTTCACCTTTTTAATATCTTTCGTGAGTATGATGGAAAGGAAAATTGTGCTCAAGTGCTAGAAGAAGAAATCTATAGAATGTTTTTATTTGATGAGCATGATTGCAATGTTGTTAGTATGGATTCCTTGAATATCCATGATGCTAATGATATGCAAAGCCACAAGCTTGGGGAAGCTATGTTTGATGAATATGATATATTTTGTCCCCCAAGCTTTGATGAGCAAATTTACTATGATGAAAGCATGCCTCCTATCTATGATGATTATTGTGATGGTACGTATGCTATAAAGAAGAAGTTTGCTTATGTGGAGAGTAGTAAATTTTCTATGCTTGTAGATCATGAAAAGAATGCTTTAGGTGCTGGTTATATTGTTGAATTCATTCATGATGCTACTGAAAATTATTATGAGGGAGGAACATATGCTTGTAGGAATTGCAATAATATCAAGTTTCCTCTCTATGTGCTTAAATTCTTGAAGCTATGCTTGTTGTGCCATCCTATGCTAGTTGATTATTGTTCCCATAAGTTGTTTGCTCAAAAAATCCCTATGCATAGGAAGTGGGTTAGACTTAAATGTGCTAGTCATATGCTTCATGATGCTCCCGTTATGTTTCAATTCTTATCTTTTATGTGAGCATCGTTGTCATCATCATGCCTAGCTTAAAAGGCATTAAAGAAAAGCGCTTGTTGGGAGAAAACCCAATATTTATCTTTACTGTTTTTGTCTGTCCACATGATTATGCTACTGTAGTAATCATGTTTTATAGCTTTTGTTTCAATAAAGTGCCAAGTAGAACATTTGGGAAGACTTGGGTGAAGTTTATGTGATCTTGCTGTGAAAAACAGAAACTTTAACACTCACGAGATTAGCTGCCATTTTTTACTGGAGAGTGATTTTAGGTTGATTCTTTTTTAAGATGATTAATAGACAAATTGCCCAGGTCCAGAAATTTATTTCATAATTTTTGGGGTTCCAGAAGTATACGTTTTATACATATTACTACAGATTGTTCTGTTTTTGACAGATTCTGTTTTCTATGTGTTGTTTGCTTATTTTGATGAATCTATGAGTAGTATCGGAGGGTATGAACCATAGATAAGTTGGAGTACAGTAGATATTACACCAATATGAATTTAGAATGAGTTCATTACAGTACCTAAGTGGTGGTTTTATTTTTTTATACTAACAGAGCTTACGAGTTTTGTTTTGAGTTTTGTGTGGTTGAAGTTTTCAAGTTTTGGGTAAAGATTCGATGGAGTATGGAATAAGGAGTGGAAAGAGCTTAAGCTTGGGGATGCCCAAGGCACCCCAAGGTAATATTCAAGGACAACCAAGCAACTAAGCTTGGGGATGCCCCGGAAGGCATCCCCTCTTTCGTCTTCGTTCATCGGTAACTTTACTTGGAGCTATATTTTTATTCACCACATGATATGTGTTTTGCTTGGAGCGTCATTTTATTTTGTTAGTTTTGCTTTCTATTAGTTAGAATAATGTTTTTCATCGTTAGTTTCAATAAAGAAGTCAAGGATAGCCTTTGCCATGCTTATTTTGCTAGTTTGCATGTTGCTGTTCGAAAACAGAACGTTTACCGCTGTTGCAAAACATCCCTAGAAAAGTCAGAGCATGTTCTAACATTGAATCTTTTTGCGTATTGAGCTCTGACAAATTTATTATGGTGGGAATTTTAGTTCATAATTTTTGGAGTCAGGGAAGTATTGATACTCTTGCATTCTTTACAGACTGTACTGTTTTGGCAGATTGCTGTTATGGTTGCATTGTTTGCATATGTTTGATTGTTTAATGATTCTATTTGAGGATAGGAGTATTAAATATGCAGAGGCATTTAGTATTCAATGTGGAATAATAATTTTATTGATTTGTTACAGTAGAATATGATAAGGTTTTGCATTGGTTTATACTAACCTATCTCACGAGTTCTTGTTGAGTTTGTTGTGAATGAAGCTTTTGATAAAAAGAGAAACCATGATATGAGAGGAATTAAGGAGACACAAAAGTTCAAGCTTGGGGATGCCCAAGGCACCCCAAGATAATATTTCAAAATGTCTCAAGCATCTAAGCTTGGGGATGTCCCAGTAGGCATCCCACCTTTCTTCTTCAACAACTATCGGTTAGTATCGGTTGAGCCTAAGTTTTTGCTTCTTCACATGAGTTGTGCTATCCTTGCATCGTAGTTTTATTTAGCTTTGATTGTTGTTTGAATAAAATACCAAGATCTGAAATTCTTTAATGAGAGAGAGCCTTACATGATTTGGAATTTGTTAGAATACTCTTTGTGCTTTACTTATATCTTTTGAGCGTGATAATTTTTGCTCTAGTGCTTCACTTATATCTTTAGAGCATGATGGTAGTTTTATTTTGAAGAAATATTTGGGCTCTCATACTTCACTTAGATTATTTTGAGAGTCGTTAATAGCATGGTAATTTGCTTAATATTAATATACTTGGTATTCAAGATATGTGAAACTTCCTTATGAGTGAATTGAATACTAAGATAAGTTTGATGCTCGATAATTGTTTTGAGATATGGAGGTGATAATATCAAAGTCGGGCTAGTTGGGTGATTATGAATTTGAGAAATACTTGTGTTGAATTTTGTAAGTCCCGTAGCATGCACGTATGGTTAAAGTTATGTAACAAATTTGAAACATGAAGTGTACTTGGCTTGTGCATCCTTATGAGTGGCGGTCGGGGACGAGCGATGGTCTTTTCCTACCAATCTATCCCCCTAAGAGCATGCGCGTAGTACTTGATTTTTGATGACTTCTAAATTTTTTCAATAAGTATATGAGTTCTTTTGACTAATGTTGAGTCCATGGATTATACGCACTCTCACCTTTCCGCCATTGCTAGCCTCTTCGGTACCGTGCATTGCCCTTTCTCACCTTGAGAGTTGGTGCAAACTTCGCCGGTGCATCCAAACCCCGAGATATGATACGCTCTATCACACATAAACCTCCTTATATCTTCCTCAAAACAGCCACCATACCTACCTATTATGGCATTTCCATAGCCATTCCGAGATATATTGCCATGCAACTTCCATCATCATCATCATGACATACATTACTTTTGTCATATTGCCATTGCATGATCATGTAGTTGACATCGTATTTGTGGCAAAGCCACCATGCATTATTTTCCATACATGTCACTCTTGATTCATTGCACCATCCCGGTACACCGCCGGAGGCATTCATATAGAGTCATATCTTGTTCTAAGTTTCGAGTTGTAATCCTTGTGTTGTAATCAATAGAAGTGTGATGATCATCATTAGAGCATTGCCCAAATAAAAAAAGAAAGGCCAAAAAAAGGCCCAAATAAAAGAAAAAAAGAAAAAAAAAGGGGCAATGCTACTATCTCTTTTTCCACACTTGTGCTTCAAAGTAGCACCTTGTTCTTCATGTAGTGAGTCTCATATCTTGTGCTTCAAAGTAGCACCTTGTTTTTCATGTAGTGAGTCTCATAAGTTGTCTTTTCATACTAGTGGGAATTTTTTATTATAGAACTTGGCTTGTATATTCCTACGATGGGCTTCCTCAAATGCCCTAGGTCTTCATGAGCAAGCAAGTTGGATGCACACCCACTAGTTTTCTTTTGTTGAGCATTCATAGCTTTAGTGCATCCGTTGCATGGCAATCCCTACTCCTCATGTTGACATCAATTGATGGGCATCTCCATAGCCCGTTGATTGTCCTCGTCAATGTGAGACTTTCTTCTTTTTCGTCTTCTCCACACAATCCCCATCATCATATTCTATTCCATCCATAGTGCTATATCCATGGCTCACACTCATGTATTGCGTGAAGGTTGAAAAAATTTTGAGATTATTTGAGTATGAAACAATTGCTTGGCTTGTCATCGGGGGTATAGAAGTTGGGAACATTTTTGTGTGACGAAAATGAAGCATAGCCTAACTATATGATTTTGTAGGGATGAACTTTTTTTTGCCATGCTATTTTGAGAAGACATGATTGCTTTGTTAGTATGCTTGAAGTATTATTATTTTTCTGTCAATATGAACTTTTGTCTTGAATCTTTCAGATCTGAATATTCATATCACAATTAAGAGGATTTACATTGAAATTATGCCAAGTAGCACTCCGCATCAAAAATTCTTTTTTATCATTCATCTACTCGAGGACGAGCAGGAATTAAGCTTGGGGATGCTTGATATGTCTCCAATGTATCTATAATTTTTGATTGCTCCATGCTACTTTATCTACTGTTTTAGGCAATATTGGGCTTTATTATCCACTTTTATATTATTTTTGGGACTAACCTATTAACCGGAGCTCCAGCCCAGATTTGTTGTTTTATGCCTATTTCAGTGTTTCGAGGAAAAGGAATATCAGACGGAGTCAAAACGGAACGAAATCAACTGGAGAAGTTAATTTTAGAAGGAAACCACCTGATGGGCTTGGAGTGCACGCCAGGGGAGTCCCGGGCTGCCCACGAGGGTGGGGGCGCCCCCCTACCTCGTGAGCAACCCGGAGGTCCACCGACGTACCCCCTGCACCCATATATACCTACGTACCCTAAAACTTTTAGAACAGAAGATAGATCGGGAGTTCCGCCGCCGCAAGCCTCTGTAGCCACCAAAAACCAATCGGGACCCTGTTCCGGCACCCTGCCGGAGGGGGATCCCATCATCGGAGGCCATCTTCATCATCCCAGCGCTATCCATGACGAGGAGGGAGTAGTTCACCCTCGAGGCTGAGGGTATGTATCAGTAGCTATGTGTTTGATCTCTCTCTCTCTCTCTCGTGTTCTCTCTCGTGTCCTTCTATGGCACGATCTTGATGTATCCCGAGCTTTGCTATTGTAGTTGGATCTTATGATGTTTCTCCCCCTCTACTCTCTTGTGATGAATTGAGTTTCCCCTTTGAAGTTATCTTATCGGGTTGAGTCTTTTATGAACACTTGATGTATGTCTTGCGTGGGATAACCGTGGTGGCAATGGGTTATTCTATTGATCCACTTGATGTATGTTTTGGTGATCAACTTGCGGATTTCGTGACACTTGGGAACCTATGCATAGGGGTTGGCACACATTCTTGACTCTCCGGTAGTAGCTTTGGGGCACTCTTTGAAGTACTTTTATGTTGGTTGGATGAATCTGAGATTGTGTGATGCATATCGTATAATCATGCCCACGGATACTTGAGGTGACAATGGAGTATCTAGGTGACATTAGGGTTTTGGTTGATTTGTGTCTTAAGGTGTTATTCTAGTACGAACTCTTTTATAGATCGATCCGAAAGAATAACTTTAAGGTGGTTTCGTACCCTACCATAATCTCAACGTTTGTTCTCCGTTATTAGTGGCTTTGGAGTGACTCTTTGTTGCATGTTGAGGGCTTGTTATATGATCTATCTATGTTATTATTGTTGAGAGAACTTACACTAGTGAAAGTATGAACCCTAGGCCTTGTTTCCTATTATTGCAATACCGTTTACGCTCACTTTTATCGCTCGCTACCTTGCTATTTTTATTATTTCAGATTACAAAAACCTATATCTACTATCTATTTTGCACTTGTATCTTCATTTCTTCGCCGAACTAGTGTACCTATACAATTTACCATTGTATTGGGTGTGTTGGGGACACAAGAGACTCTTTGTTATTTGGTTGCAGGGTTGCTTGAGAGAGACCATCTTCATCCTACGCCTCCTACGGATTGATAAACCATAGGTCATCCACTTGAGGGAAATTTGCTACTGTCCTACAAACCTGTGCACTTGCAGGCCCAACAATGTCTACAAGAAGAAGGTTGTGTAGTAGACATCATAACCTAGCCGTCATCTACTGTTCATTGCTTCGTGCTGCCTCCGGCGACCCCATCCCGACGACCGCGTGCACGGTTGGTCGGGAGAGCAGGTGCCTCCGGAACCCTGCCGTTCGAGATCCTGCCCGGGAGATCGGCAATAACGTTTTTGGGGAGCGTCTCGACGCGACTGCTCCCGATTCGTCCCCACCTCCGTCTGCCTCTGCTTCCACTACTTCCCCTGCATCGACACCATGGTCGACCCCACCGCCGCCAAGAAGAAGGCCACAGACGACGCCGAGGTTGCTGCTGCCGCTACCGCGTTGGCCTGGCCAACCGGAGGGTATGATCTGTTTATCCCTCGTTTACTCGTATTTGTGCTAGTCGTATATGTACTGCTCATAGATGGATCGGTTCTATGCTCTGTACGTGCTAGTATGCTTAGGTATCGGCATGAGATGCATGCCGTATTTGCCATACTTACTATTTACTCGTGGATTAGTCTAATAAAAATGCTAATATTTCCAACAGTTTCGGTGGAGGTTGAGTGATACAATGGATTTTATTTTGTCCCAAACTTAATTTGGGTTTAGGTCATGGAATGCTAGACCCATGAGGCCATCTACAACGCTTAGAGCGGACGCAAGGGATACAAATCCTGGTCGTTTCGTTCGCGGGGAATGATTATCCTGGCGTCCAGCAGCGAGCGTAGCTTAACTTAACTTTTTTTTCCCTGAATGACAACAGTAGAATTGCTGTGATTCCACTGAAGAAGAAGGGGAGGCCGATGGCCAATTACAAAAAAGGAAGACCCAACACTCATAGAGACAATAAAAAAGAGCGACACACGCAGGTGAATCTGAGCTTTGCTCGAGAGCACCACACCTAGCATTACGTAAGCTCATCCTGGGTCAAAGGGGATTGGGCAGCCTGCCAATTTCCATGTCGCTGCCTCATCTCTAATTCTAACGATCAATTGCGGAACTGGCAACTCTTTTTGATGAAAGATCCTCCTATTCCACTCAAAGCCAAATTTCTCAGCATATGAGAGCTGAAAGAGCCTTTGCTCCCTTGCGTGTGTTGGCCTTGCACTGAACACAAATGGAACCACTCTACCAGAATGTTGGCCTTGTTCCAAGCACCAGAGCAGAACGAAGGGAGGTTTGCCATGGTGGTGAAAGCATCCCCAATCCGTCTCGACCATGGGCATCCTGAAAAAAGATGCTTGGCCGTCTCGAGGCTTCTATTTTTTCATACACATTGTCCATTTTTCATATACATTAGAAACATTTTTTCTATACACATTTAACATTATTCAAATGCATGATTAACATTTTCAAAGGATTTATGTACAGTATTCTTTGTAGTATTTATATTTACAATATTTGTAGGTATAAACATAAATAGAAAAGGCAAAAAAACATGAAAAAAAGATAAGAAAAAAAAAAGGTTGTTGCCTCCCACGTACTGGGCCGACCCAGTGGCTGCCCTACGTCTTACAGTAGGCGAGACTTAGGCACGCTGCGCCCAAGTACAAAGGTAAATATGAGGTCTTTGGGCTATGGGCTGAGTTTCGGCCATTAGAGCAACTTCAATGGGGCGACCCAAACGGATGGCGATTTCATCCGCTTTTTGTCCGTTTGGGTCGGCCGCCCGTCCGGCGTCCGTCCTGTTTTAGATATGGGTCGACAGGGCGCCCAACGCGCCGACCCATATGTGCCGGCGTGGCTGCCATACTCTTATTTTTTTTTTGCATGATTGCATAGTTTAAAATAAAAATTGTTTTTGATCAAATAAAATAGCATAGTTTATTACAAGCCAAATGAAAATAAAAATGACTTACATAGCTCTCACATAGTTTTGCAAATCGAATAAAAGAAGATACATCTATTGATTGCCAATGTGAGCCCACATATGCTCAACCAAATCATTTTGCAGTTGCACATGAGTTTCCCAATCAGGCATGTCTTCATGAAATTGGGTGAACTGTTCAAATGTTGTCACTACTCCATGCTCAGGCACAACATTCTCACTCTAAAATTGAAATCCTTGATCATACAGATATTCCGGATGCTCGTCTTCTACGATCATCGGAGGACGAATCGTCGGAGTCGCAAAGGAAATTGTGAAAAAAGAACTCGTCGGCGGAGTCCATTTTGTGACATCATGCATTTTAGGATGATCGTCGAACAGCTTGCGGGCGTCGGCGGAGTCCATTTCGTCTCGAGCCATGTGTTTTGTGTTGAAGTATGAAATTTGTGCTCAAAATGTGTGCGTCGGCTGCTTGCGGGCGCTGCATTTTAGCGCTCCTGCTAGAGCAAGCGCTGCGCAGCGCGTCAAATCTGATGTTGCGCGCGGCGCAACCAGATTTTAGCGCGTCGCGTGTTGGACATCTGTTGAAGATGCTCTTAGAAAATCTTCTTCTTTGCCTAAAAAAATATTCTTCTTCTTTCAGATCCGCACAGGCTTCTCGCAGAGGGTTCCGATTGTAGTCGGCGATGGACGCCAGCGCCGAAAACCTAAGCAATCTCACCATAGCCGCGAACGAGCCTAGGCAGGCGACCCCGCCGCCAACCTTCGACGTGCATGCTTCTGCTCAATCCCCAGCGGCCGCGGCCTACCCCATCTGGGTCCCGAATCCTCCGCGGCCTCCGTCTCCCTGGTAAGACGAAGAAACGATGTGCGACTTATTTATCCCCTCATCCCGTTTCCCGTGGAGTTTCAACAGCCGTATACTACTCCTACTTGTTATTATCTCGATGGATCATACTAAACTTTACAAATCACCGTAAATTAGCAGCAGCAGGCAATTGCAGCGAGTTTTGTTGCTCTCCTCATCACGCACAATCTAACATTAGTAATGGTTCTACACGATCCCTTGTACTAGAACCAATTTGACATGGTTCTGTTTTGTTTGTTGGTTGCAGGGAGAATGATCCTAGGTACTACACAGAACGGCCTAAGCTTAATCCAAAACTTCAGGCTGAGCAGTCCATAAGAATCGCCAAGTTCGCCTTGGATTACTACATCGAGACGAAGAAGGTGCATGCACTAGTAGAAAAGAGGACTTTGGTCCACCTCGTGTTAGCCCATTAGTCCCGGTTCAGTCTAGAACCGGGACTAATGGGGGCATTAGTCCCGGTTCGTGCGCCCAGAGACCACGTGGGCCATTTGTTCCGGTTCGTTTGGACCTTTTAGTTTCGGTTGGTGTCACGAACCGGGACTAAAGGGTGCGATGCCCATTAGTCTCGGTTCGTGGCACCAACCGGGACTAAAGGGTAGTCCCGGTTCGTGCCACGAACCGGTACTAATGGGGTTTGAGGTATTAGTACCAGTTCATGGTACGAACCGGTACTAAAGATCCCATTTTCAAACTCCACCCCTCTGGATTGCCTTTTCACTTTTAAGAAAAATAAAAGAAAATGATGAAAATGTCAAAAAAATAAAAGAAAATAAGTTTCCCATGTGATATATGGTCTAGTTGTTGGGAAAATTTACAAATATGAATTTCGACTTTATTTACAAAATCTCTCTAGAATTTAGTAAAATGGGCATAACTTTTGCATACGAACTCGGATGAAAAAGTTTTTTAATATGAAAAATCATCTACTCGAAAAGTTACATCCAAATTTAAGGGGGAAATCCCGTTAAACATTTTCAAAATCCTCAAAAACCTAACAGAAAAAAAGTTACAGGGCTTTTAAGATCTAGAGTGGAAAAAATCGAAAAAAAATTAAACTATGGTCAAACAATGGTCAAACTAATTATTCTAGAATATTAGTGTTACTAAATAATTATTTCAGTTATTTTGAATTTTGGTCAAATCTGGTCAAACTGTGGTCAAACAATGGTCAAACTAATTATTCAAGAAATATTAGTGTTACTAAATAATTATTGTTTTTTAAAGCAATAGTTTCAAACTCAAACAGTGAAATGTGTCACTTCATGCTCAAGCAAAATTCCTGAGGTTAATAGGATTGACATCTTACTATTGTCAGGAAAACAACAAGTGCAAACTTGGAAACGAGGAAGAATAGAACCCGGAAGTTAAGCGTGCTCAGGCTGGGGGAGTGGGAGGATGGGTGGAATGATGAGGGGTGATTAGAGATTAGAGGATAAAGTGAGCAGTGATGAGGGGTGGTGATTAGAGATTAGAGGTTAAAATAATTCAGAAATTTGAAAATAAAAAAAATTCAAAACAAAAAACCATAAAATTTCCTTTAGTCCCGGTTGGTGTTGGTGGAGCTCCACGTGGCCGCGACCTTTAGTCCCGGTTCGTGTTAGAACCAGGACTAAAGGGGGAGGCATTAGTCCCGACCTTTTAGTTTCGGTTCATTAAACCGGGACTAATGTCCCTTATGAACCGGGACTGATGCCCCCTTTTCTACTAGTGATGGTCTTTCCCAGTTTTTACCCACCTGTTCATCAAGCACTATCTATCTATCTATCTACCTATCTATCTAGCAATTTTGGGTTGGTTGTGATTTGAATTGCCATGGCCTTGTCTAATTAATCACCTTTATCATTTCTCGTGCCCAGACCAAGTTTGAACTCTTGGAAGTCAGGCCTGTCAACTACTCCCTCCGTTCCAAATTACTTGTCGCAAAAATGGATGTATCTAGAACTAAAATACATCTAGGTACATCTATATCTGCGACAAGTAATTCGGAACGGAGGGAGTATGTGCCTACTAAATGTCGTCCTTACATACATATCAACTTCGTCGCAAGAGCCACCGAGCAGGGCTCGCAGGGACTGCTCTTCTTCGCCGAGCTGTATCTCTGTGGCAAACGGAGGAGTCCAAGCGGTTACTCCGTGACCTACTGCGAGCCACTGGGCGATTATTTTACAAGTGAGTTTCCCTTCTTAGTAGTTAGTACTACTTCCGTCTGGAATTACTTGATGCTAAAACGGATGTATCAAGATCCACATTAACCGTGTAGCTAGCGGCGTATATGTTAGTGATTGGTATGATGATCTACTTGGTGTCCATAATCAGGACCAACTCGATCAATCCTCATGTATATAGTTCTGAACAAGCGCCTATGTTGTTTGCGTTGCAGCTGGACGCAACGGCATAGATAGACCTAGTGGCGACCCTTCGGCGACGAAGGAGAAGATTGACTTCACTTACTGCTATGCATGTGAATAGAACATGCTTCATCCCGAGGGTACGAGACATGTGAATCTCAGAGCAGAATTAAGATGCCAGGGGCGACACGGGCGACTCGGGCGGCACGGGCGTTGCCCGCGGCGATCGCTGCGATCCGGACGCCGGCGCCCGTCGCTCCTGGTGCTAGGCAAGTCGGAGGGAGATTCTGGGCTCTCGCCGAATCTGATGAAGAGGAGGACGACGATGGAGATGGCTCCGGCGTCCCGTCCGATGGGTACTCGCCAACGACTTCGGACGTGATTTGTGAAGCTTTCAATCCTGGGTATTCGGAGGAGGAAGTGGCTACAATCGTTGAGGGAGTCGTGCCGATCGACCATCCGGCGCGGCAAGGTCTTAGTCAGGAGGAAAACGTGGAGGTGGTTCGCCGGATTGTGCATCGGAGGACGGCGACTTCTGCGATCCGGCCGTGGAAAGGTCCCTTACCTAAGGTAAGTCTTCCGAACTTAACTGTTTTTGATCTGATTAGACCGGATTCTTGGACTATGGTGACTAGAAGAAAGGAGACTCGCCGGACTCGGGATCGAACGGCGCCGGAGGTGACCGCGGCGGCGCAGCCGGCGGTCACGGCGTCCCAGATCGGTGCGATCCGCCAGGAGCGTTTGAATTCGCTCCTGGGCTGCGAGGGGGGGTTTCCGGTTGTTGGGCTGCGGGGTGTTGATGGGCTGGGATCGGCTGGGTATGAGGCCCATCCAGATCGGGCCTTGGACTACGTACAGGGCATCGAGGCATGCAGTCAGAAACGTACGTCGCTCCAGCAACACCAGCGGCGGGCTAGGGTTCTCGGCTCCAAGCCGTCGCGCCGATCCTTGCTGCCGGGGAGCGATCGGGCTTGTCGCATACTGCCACTAGGGACGATGGCCGGGCGCGGGGGCCCGCCGGTTCTTCCTAAGGCATCTTCTGGCGGGGGGGCTGGCCGTGGCGGCAGTGCGCCGCCACCTGCTGCTGCCGGTGGCCGGGCTTCTACTGGCGGGGGGCTGGCCGTGGCGGATTTGCGCCGCCACCTGCTGCTGCCGGTGGCCGGGCCGCTCTGCCCCGGCCTGTGCATGGCTCTGGTCCTGGAGGGGTGCCGCCTGTGCCGTCGGGTCGGGGCACCGGAGCTATTGGCGGTGCGGCTGCAGCCACGATGGGCCGTGGAGTTGGCGCGCAGCCCGGGGTGAGGCCGCCAGTGCTCCCGACTTCGATGGCCGTCGAGGACCGTGGAGCACCTCCGCCGAGGCCTCCGGTCACTTCCGTCGTGGGGCGTGGATCTGCTCCGCCAAGGCCGCCGGTGCATAATGGCCCTAGACCGGTTGGCCATGTTGATGGGGTTCGGCCGATGGCTCAGGCAACACATGCCGGCGTGCAGTCTCGAGCAGCGCCACCGCCTCACTACATCGCGAGGCCGACGCAAAATCGCTCGGGTCCTACGTAGATGAGACATGACAACGTGACTGCCGAGTCATCGGATCCGCCCCGACGACAGTGGGGGGATGATGGCTATGATGCGTATGGGGATGGTCAACACCGTGGATCGTCATCGACGGGAGGTCGCCGAGGTTATGCCTGGCAGAGTGATGGTTCTGCTGAGAGGCCCTTCCTTGGTCCTCCGGGTGGTTTTGTCGAGGGCGCTTCTGGACCGGACGCACGGCAAAGAGGTGGCTACCATGGTCCTCGTCGTGGTCGAGGTGGTGGTCGTGGTTTCCGCAGACAGCATCAGCCGCAGGCCACTGTAGACCAGCAGGCATCCGGGGTGGAGGCTAATCCCACTCAGGCGACCGCCCTGACTAGCGAGGTTACGGAGGCTGTCACGGCTCTGGCGACCACGGATGTGGATATGACTGGCGCTTATGTTGACGCGGGTATCAGGGCTGAGTCTGAGAGGGCATCGAAGTGGGCGCGTAGGAAGGAGAAAATGTTTTGCTATCGTTGTGGTGAGAAAGGTCACTTCATTGCTGAGTGTGTGGCTGAGTTGTGTGATACATGTGGTAAGCCAGCACATGCCTCGGGGGAATGCCCGCTTCTTCGTGAGCAGGCTTCGGCTCTTACAACATATGGAGTATACTGTGCCGAGTTGATGTTCTTTGAGTCCCCAGCTGCGAGAGAGATTCCAGTTGAGACGCAGAGCCTGACTACTAGTATTGTGAAGGTGACCCAAGGAGAGGTCTCTGAAGCTCAGATTGTGCAGAGGCTTCAGGAACTGGCTCCGGGAGATTTTCAGTGGGAGCTTGTTCTCATTGAGGAGCGTGTGTTCAGGGTTGACCTCCCGTCGGTAGAGGACTTGCGGCGGTTGCTGAGCTTTGGGATGTGTAAGGTGCCAGGTACTAATTGTATTCTTGAGTTTCAAGAGTGGAAGAAAGTGGAGCCTAAGGGGAAGCCCCTTACTCAGGTGTGGCTGCGTTTTTCTGGGGCACCCTCTGAGGCGCTGACAGATGTTCGGGTTGTGGCTAGTCTGGGTATCATGGTTGGCAAAACTGAGAAAGTGGATATGACATTCACTCACGCCCATGGGCTGGCCAGATTGCGAGTGAGTGTTCTGGACATCGAGTTCGTCCCGGATGTGGTTAACTGGACTTACAGGGGAGAAGTATTCCCTCTTGAGATTGAGTTTGAGGACTCTGAGTTGTTTGCCGAGGCGGGTGTTAGTACTAATATGGATATAAACGAGGGATACGACAATGCTGGTGCTAGGAAGGATCCGACTGATGAGGCTGGTCGAGAGAGACCCAACGGGTCGGGACCGGTTGCTTAGTTGCCCCAGACTGGATCAGGGGTAGAGCTGGGCCCATCTCCGTCGGTACCTAACAGCACGTTGAGGTTTGGATCTTTTGAGCCTGTGTCTGCTCCTCCTAGACTTTGGAGCGATCGGGTGGAGTCTGAGGATGCTTTTGAGTGCTCGCTCCCGGTGCTGGACTTTATGCCGGTTGTGTGTCCCACGGTGGGAGACGGTGTGACGGGCCACTCGGAGACGACCTTGGGGGGGGGGAGGAATGTGGAGCCTCAGGTGGCCCTTTTCCCCCCTGGGATCTCTGCGGTCTCGTGCGGACGGTTGGTGGTTGAGTTGACGCCTGCATAGCCGTTGGCCGGCCGTGAGGGAGACAGTCTGGGGCAGGTGGCCTTGGACCCTTCCTTTTCGGCACCGGCTGCTGCAGCCTCTCCGGTGCTGACCGGCGATTGTCAGGGGCAGGTGGCCCCGGCGACGCCAGCTTCGCCGTCGCTGGCCGGCCGTGAGGGAGGCCGTCTGGGGCAGGTGGCCTTAGATCCTTCCCTTTCGGCACCGGTTGTTGCGGCTTCTCCTGTGGTGCTCGGCGGGAGTATGGGGCAGGTGGCCCCGGTCCATCCCTCGCCTTCAGCTGCCGGGATGGTGACACCCTCATGTTTGAGGGTTAGGGCGGAGGGGGTGCTCGGGCAGGCGGCGCCGGCACCTACCTCACCCGGCCTCCTATCAGTTCGCCGTGGGAGCCTTCCGCCGCTGCCTCCTGCGAGTGGCGCTACTCGGGAGGAGGTTATTGCTTTCGGCGGGATCCCTGACCCAGTCTCTAAGGGGAGACGGATGAGTTCTCGTCTCCAGGACCACCCGGAGGTTGATGACATGCAGCAGAGGTGCGCTATGAGGGCGGCCAAGCTTCGTGACATTGAGGTCACTACCGGTATGTCAGTCAACTTATCCAATTCTATTTTGCATTTTTCTACGGATGAGATTATTCATAATGCAAATCAAGTAGGGGTTTTGCTAGGGAATACCATTTTTGAAATTTCCAACTCGGTTAATGATCTCCTTGATCTGGAAGCGGAACGCGCTTTAGAAACCATTTGAAACCTAGCGGCAGTGAGACCTATGAATGATGCTGAGATTGATGTGTTGGGGGTGAGAGTGCTTGACAATTTGTGTGCGGACCTTGCACCATCCACTAATGAGTCCGGCGAGGAGGAGATTAGTGTAGAAGTTGTAGTGAATCAACCACCAGAGCCCGGTTATGAGGATCGGATGGTGGACAATGATAAACCCAAACGTAAGTGGAAGCGGAAGGTGTATCCCGCATCCGCGGTACGTAGGAGTGCTAGGATTCGTACGGCAAAAAAATTTCATGATGACTTATGAAAGGAATCTTTTGGAATAGCAGAGGTCTGAAGGACTTGGCTAAAAGAAGGTTTCTCGCTGAGGCGTCTCTGGTGCATCGATTAGATTTCATTGCTCTCTCTGAAATTGGTAGAGATAATTTTGCTACTCAGTTTCTTTCCTCTCTTGCGGGTGGTGTTGATTTCGACTGGCATTGCCTACCTCCGCGAGGACGATCGGGAGGTATCTTGCTGGGAGTGAGATGTGATTCCCTTGAGGTCCGGAGTGTAGTGATGGGCGACTTTGCGGTTAAGTTTTGGGTTAGGTCTAAAGTTGATGGTTTCAACTGGGCTTTGGTGGCGGTGTACGGTGCCGCACAGCCGGAGCTTAAACCGGAGTTTCTGGCGGACCTTGTTCGAATTTGTGGGTCCGAGCAGCTTCCGATGTTGGTCGGGGGTGATTTCAATATCATTCGGAGGAGAGAGGAGAAGAATAATGATAACTTTGACGGCAGATGGTCGTTTATGTTCAATACCATTATTGAGAGCTTGGATCTAAGGGAGATAGAGCTTTCAGGTAGAAAGTTTACCTGGGCTAATGCTTTGCCAAACCCGACATATGAAAAGCTTGATCGAGTTCTCGCGAGCGTGGAGTGGGAACAGAAGTTCCCTCTTGTTACGGTACAAGCTCTCTCGCGGGGTATATCCGATCACACACCACTGTTCGTGGACTCCGGGGAGCCGAACCATGTGGGAAACAAAAACACCTTCTCATTCGAGATGGCCTGGTTCGAACATGAGGGGTTCTTAGACCTCATTGCCAGGGAATGGGCTAAGGGTGTAGGAGGTAGGACGGCTGTCGAGCGTTGGCAGAATAAAATTAGGCATTTGAGAAGTTTCTTACGGGGTTGGGCTAAGCACCTCAGTGGGGTGTATAAGATTGAGAAGGATAGGCTCCTTTCTCTTATATAGGCCCTGGACATAAAAGCTGAATCCGTGATTCTGCTGCCTGTTGAGCTCCAGGTTAAAACTGAGACGGAGAAGAGGTTGAAAGAACTTCTTCGCGAAGAAGAGTTGAAGTGGGCGTTGCGAGCTAAGGTTCGCAAAGTGGTCCAAGGGGACGCCAATACTCAATTCTTTCACCTGATTGCCAATGGTAAGCACAGAAAGAAGCGTATCTTCCAACTTGAACAAGATGAGGGTACTATTGTTGGGCAGGATAATCTCAAAACATATATTACCGAGTATTATAGGCAGTTATTTGGACCTCCGGAGGTTAATTGTGTGACCCTCGATGAGTCTAGGACTGAGGATGTACCTCAATTGTCTGCTGCCGATAATGATATCTTGCTCGCCCCGTTTTCGGAGAAGGAGGTGTTTGATGCTATTGCACAAATGAAAAACAATAAGGCTCCGGACCGGATGGGTTCCCGACCGAGTTCTATAAAAAGTGCTGACACATTATTAAGGGGGATTTGTTACCTATGTTTCAGGATCTTTTCTCTGGACAGCTTCAATTATTTCACTTGAATTTTGGAACTATCACATTGCTCCCTAAGAAAACGGAGGTTGTGAGAATTGAGCAGTTCAGGCCGATTTGCCTTCTCAATGTTAGTTTCAAAATCTTCACCAAGGTCGGGACTAATAGGCTCTCACAGATTGCGCATTCTGTGGTGCAACAATCCCAAACTGCTTTCATGCCGGACAGAAACATCCTTGAAGGGGTGGTTGTCCTTCATGAAACGCTCCATGAAATTCATTCCAAAAAATTAGATAGGGTAATTTTTAAGGTGGATTTCGAAAAAGCGTACGATAAGGTCAAGTGGCCATTCCTCCAACAGGCATTGCGTATGAAAGGTTTTGATGATGCCTGGCGCCAGCAGGTCGAATCATTTACGCAAAAAGGGAGTGTGGGAATTAAAGTGAATGATGATACAGGTCATTATTTCCAGACTCATAAAGGCCTCAGACAAAGAGATCCGATGTCCCCTATCCTGTTTAACATTGTGGTGGATATGTTAGCAATTTTGATAGGAAGGGCTAAGGAGAATGGTCAAGTGGGTGGCTTGGTACCTCATCTTGTTGATGGAGGTGTATCCATCCTTCAATATGCTGATGATACAATCATCTTTATGGAGCACGACTTGGCCAAGGCGAGAAATATGAAGCTGTTGTTATGCCTCTTTGAACAATTGTTCGGGTTAAAGATTAACTTTCATAAGAGCGAGTTGTTCTGCTTTGGTAGAGCCAAAGACGAACAGGAGTCTTATAGGCAATTGTTTGGGTGCGAGTTGGGGAGTTTGCCCTTCTCCTACCTTGGTATTCCGATACACCATCGTAGGCTGACAAACAGAGAGTGGAAGTGTATCGAGGACCGATTTGAGAAGAAACTGAGTTGCTGGAAGGGTAAGCTCATGTCATACGGAGGCCGGTTAATCTTGATAAATTTGGTGCTCACGAGTATGCCTATGTTCCTCTTATCGTTCTTTGAGGTCCCAGTTGGTGTTAGGAAAAGACTGGACTTCTATCTATCACGCTTTTTTTGGCAGGGTGATGAACTTAAAAGAAAATACCGGCTTGCTAAATGGGATATTATCTGTCGACCCAAAGACCAAGGAGGGCTTAGTATTGAGAATCTTGAAGTTAAGAACAGATGCCTTCTTAGTAAGTGGTTGTGGAAGCTCGCTTCCGGGACTGAAGCCATGTGGGCGCAGATCCTTCGCAGCAAGTACCTCCAAACTAGAACACTGTCCCAGGTAACAGTTAGGCCGACTGACTCGCCTTTCTGAAAAGGACTCATGAAAGTTAAACAATTATTGTTTAATAGGACAAGAGTTGTTATTGGAAATGGTGCTACTACACGTTTCTGGGAGGATACTTGGCTTGGCGACTCACCCTTGGCCATTCAATATCCGTCTTTATATCGTATTGCTCAACGACGTGAGGTGTTCGTTGCAACGGTATTTCAATCTATCCCCCTTAATATTCAGTTTAGAAGGTCGCTAGGGGGCAATTGTTGGGAAGTTTGGCTCCATTTAGTTAGGAGACTAATGGAGGTTCAACTTTCTGACCATCCTGATGAATTACGCTGGAAGTTGACTAGGTCTGAAGTATTTACAGTTAAGTCAATGTATATTGATGTTATTAATTCGAACTCCATTCCAACTTTCAAGAATGTCTGGGATGTCAAAGTGCCTTTGAAAATAAAAGTGTTTATGTGGTTTGTCCATAAACAAGTTATTCTAACAAAGGACAACTTAATAAAGCATAATTGGACATGACCTACTAGGTGTAGTTTCTGTGATCGGGATGAGACGATTAAGCATCTCTTTTTTGATTGCCCGTTGGCCAAGGTCCTTTGGCGGACGGTCCACATTGCTTTTAACATTACTCCACCGACTACTGTTAATACTTTATTTGGGACTTGGCTTAATGGGATTGAGTCTACCTTAGCAAGACATATTCGGGTTGGAGTCTGCGCTTTGTTGTGGACCATCTGGCTTTGCAGAAATGATTTGGTTTTTAACAGAACATCACGGATTCATTTTTTGCAGGTTATTTTCCGAGCTACGGCAGTGATCCGTTCGTGGTCGCTACTCACTCCGATGGAGTCCAGGGAGCATTTGGTTACTGGGTCTATCCGTTGGGAGATGGTAGCTCGGGATATCTTCAACCAGTTTGGATGACGGTCATGTAATAGGATAGACAATTAGTTTACCTACCTATTTTAGCCAGCCGGTTGTGTCATCTTTTCCTGGCTACTTGCTGTATCTAGCCTTTTGCGCTCTGTGTGAGCTGCTTTTTCTTTCTTTAAGTTTGAGACTTTGAAACTTTTGTTGGCACAATTTGGTTCTTGGTTAATAAGATGGCCGTATGCATCACTCTTGATGCAGAGGCCGGGGAGCCCCCTTTTCGAAAAAAAAAAAAATCCCGAGCATACGAAATACATTGGCGGGCATTGTAACGTTCCAGGCAGCTACAAAGGCTGTGCAATGTTGTAGACAGAATAATTGACGTGCTAATTAATTAGCTAGATTATCCAGACTGAGTTACATTTTGCGGCTATGGACTAAGACCGAAGGGCACGTGTCTGTGTATAATTTAGACATGAAGTGTATAATATAATACTCCCTCCGTTCGAAATTATTTGTCGTAGAAATAGATACAAATGGACGTATTCTTAACTAAAACACATCTAGATACATCAATTTCTCCGACTATTTTCCGACGGAGGGAGTAGGTGCATACGCTGCCTGCATTTTTTTCTCCTCCAGTGTAGGCAATGATGATCAAACTGGTGACCTCATGTCAGTATGTTGGTACACACAATGACACGTGCACATGAAGAAGCGTTTTGAAAAGAGAGAATGTAACGACCCGATCTGGATGGAGAGGAGGGGGATTGTACAAGCCGGGACGGTAGGGATGAGAAGCAGAGAAGGGCAGGTGAGATTGCAGAGAACATGAGATGGTAATTCAATTCTTCATTACAACCACTTAAATAGCCACTCACACATGATCACACACTCACACCGCTGGCACATAAACCCCACACCCTTGCCCTTCGCTGCCTCGTCAGTAACATGTATCTTCAGAGTGCGACTCCTGAAGGTGCAGTGGTGACAATGCCCTGTCATTGAGATGCTTCCTCCCAAATCGGTGTTGCTGGAAACTGTTGCCGCAGAAAATCCTAGTCTTTCCAGGTTGCTTTCTCCGGTGTGCACAACAGCACGAGGACCAACGAACCTTGATCTACACGGCGCCTTTCTCGACCATACGACGCTCCAGAAAGGCCGTGGGGATGATAGGTGCTGTCGTCAAATCTAGTGGGCGCGACAACTAAGGCCTTGTTCGGTTGCGTGCGAATCTAAGTGGATTGGAGGGGTTTGAGATGGATTTAAACCTCTTATAAGTCAAAATACGAACCAATCCTTGTCATTCCCCTCCAATCCTCTTGGGGAGAGGATTAACCGAACAAGTCCTAAGAGAAGACCGGTGTATATATAATCAGGGATGAAGGGTTTGAGCTATGAGACGTGGAATACCGGATGGATGCCACTGTCGGCTGGGAGATCGAGCTTGTACGCCAGGGTGCCCATCTTCTTCGCCACGGTGCATGGCCCAGATTTTTTTTGAAAGATCCAGCAAATTGCTGGCTTGGTTCAGATTTAGCAGGAAGCAACGGAAACATAACATGGTGAAGATTCGAAGATCAAAGAAAAAGAAAAACAACACCCCTAGTGGTTGCAGAATAACACTACACTCCACGGAGCGCCATCTACCCAGTACAAGGCAGTGTAGCTTCGACCCCGATGACCACGAGCCCCTCTGACCAGATCCACCTCCAGAACGATGCCCCCAAGAGAGAAAGCGATGCCGAATAGCGCCGCAATCGTCCGATCTAAACTAGATCAAGGGTTTCCCCCGGAGCACTCGGGAGAGACAAGGTGGGAGCTGCTACATCGATGCCTCCAACAAGGGAGCGACGCCAGAAGGCGCCGCCATCGACGACTCCAGCCATAGCTGGAGTACGACTTTCGTCGGCAGTTCCACCTGCATAGCCCGAGCCCAGGATCCGATCAGCCTACGCACGAGACCACCACCTCTGCCTCCACGACTAACCACACCTCCCCGGCAAGCCCGACGAGCTTCCAACCTTGCGTCCATGTCCCCCACTAGACGAAGGATGCAACCCTCGCAGCGGTGCAATTCTTCTCCCATCGGAAGGATGCAATCAAGCAGCACGCCATTCGTCTCCTCGAGGATGCAACGCCTGCGGGCCATTCCTCTCCCGACGAAGGATGCAACAACCGCCGCGACGCCATTCCTCTCCCTCCAGCCACCACCATCTCTCCCTCCCACCCGCAGCAGCGTCGGGCTGTCCGAACCACCATCAGGAGGATGCAACACCGAGCAAGGGTGCCATTCATCTCCCACAGCTTCTCCCGCGCAGCTAGTGGCCGGCCGCAACGCCGACGTTCGTGCTCAACCCGCGCCCATCACGCTGCAGATCCACGCAGAGCAACAAGCACACTCGCCTCCCCGGATCTGACGGCAGCGTATGTCCGTGCGCAGCACCACTCCTCCCCTCCACACGCGTGCCGGCAGCCGCACCAAATCTACGCCGCCCCGCGCACCTCCACTCCTCCCTCCACCTCGCGCACCGGCGGCCGAGCCAGAGCCCGCCCGACGGCAAGCCCTGTGCAACTCCAGCCGGTGCTCGCCCGGTGCGGCGGGTCCGCGTCGCGCGCGACCACCACGCGCACAACCCGCATCTGGACGCGCCGCCGCCGGCCACGCCTTGTCGGGGGTTGGGTGCGACATATGCCAAAGGATGGCTTATCATGGTGGGAGCGAGTAGAACGTCGCCGGTGTCAGGAAACAGGATTAGGCGAAGGCATGTACGCTGGCGAATCTTACCCAGCTTCGGGGCTCTCCGGGAAGATAACACCCTACTGCTGCTCTGCGGGGTCTCCGCATGATCACTAAGGCGTAGTGACTACAAGGTTGCTCCTAGAGCTGTATTCTGGAGGTGGAAGGAGGCAAGGCTAGCTCTCCTCTTCCTATATGATCTGGTCTAAGATTAAGGGATGCGAACCCTTTGCATGGGTGCCCCGGGGGGTTTATATAGGCCTACCCCCGGGGGTACAATGGTAATCCGGCTGGGCGCGGGTCCCAGCCGTCTGTCTCACAGGCCGCCGTATTCTCCGCCGACTGCTGGGGCCCGCCGACTCGCGGGCCCCGTCGGTGAGTCCGGCACTGTAGCCGTGCTTCTGATGACGCAGGCTCAGTCATTGGGTCGTGGCAACAGTGCCGCCGTCTATCGGGCGATCACTGTCGTTACTCCCCATCTTGTCTGGTTAATGGCGCGTGGGACCCGTGGGAAAGGCTGGCCGACTCTGGGGAGCCGACTCCCACGGGGCCGCCTTCGGGGCGTACCCGCCGTCTTCTATGTTCTCACTGTCCGGCGGGCCCACCGTCTCTGAGCCGTACAGGTAGGCCATCGTGGCCACAGTGCGCCGCTTACTGAGGCTGAGGTCAGGGCTGGCATGGCAACAGTGTCGGGCCACGCCGGAGATCTTCGGCGGTACGGCACACTGTAGCCATGCTGGCCCCTCGCAAGGAGGAGGTGACGGCCACGCCGTGGTCGTACCCGCCTCGTCTATCAAAACGAGTGTAGAGTCATGGGCCGACTCTCCGTAGCCGGCTCCTCCGGAAGTCGCCGGCCATGAGTCGGCTCCTCCGGAAGTCGCCAGCTGAGACTCGGCTCATCTGGGAGTCGTCATCTGAGACTCGGCTCATCTGGGAGTCGTCATCTGAGACTCGGCTTTGAGGGGCGCGGCCTGCCCCGATGTCTTGAAAGGTTCTGGGGCTCGGGTTAGCCTACCCGTGGCCCATTACTCCAACAGTAGTCCCCGAAGCTGGTGAGGCTCCAAGAGTGACTCATCAGGGGGCCTCAACAGTTTCATTCTTCCGATGGTGGACTTTGGGCTTCGCCTGCCGTCCTCCTCTGGGCCGACTATTCGGGGTCGGACTCGTAGAAGGCCGTCCTGCTCTGTGGAGAGCTCGAAAGTTGTGGCGGGAGACCAGGCGGCGTGCCTGATAAGCTTCCCTGCTGCCGCCCGCCGCGGCCCTATCGCGTGGCGCCACGCGGCAGGGACAGTCTGCCGGCCCACGCGCGCGACGGGACGGGCTGTCAGGCGGGGCCCGCCACTACCGCGCCTCGGCACGCGAACGGATCCGCTGCGGCCGGGCGAACGGTTGGGTTACCCACGTCGTTACTGCGTGCAGTAACTTCGTGGGTTAAATCGTGGGGCGGCGTGGGGCTCCGAGCGCAGTTAATCCCCACTCGCCCCTCGGCTTCTCAGCCTCGGAGGCTATAAAGTAGGGGGGGTGGAGCGGCAAAGCACGCGCGCCCGTCTCCCCCGACCCCCGCTTCTTCTTGCCTCTTCTCTATTTCTTCTTGCTGCCGGCGAGCAGAGCCACACCGCACCAGCCAGCAATGAGCTCTTCCTCCGCTGCCGCGGCTCCGGCCGTGCGCTCCGGCGCGTGGGACGGCTCGGTGGTCGATGAAGACCTCATTGACTTCCTTCGCAAGACGCGCGGCCTCCCCGGCGCACACCTCGTGCGAGCCCGCACCACGCCGGCGAGGGAGATATCGCCGGCGTCGGAGGAGGGCGAGCGGGTCATCTTCCGCTCGCACCTCATGCGCAGTCTAGGGCTGCCGGTGAGCGGCTTCTTCAGCTCGTTCCTGGAGTTCCATGGCCTCCAGCCGCACCATCTCACCCCGAATACGGTGGTGCTGCTGTCCGCCTTCGCCACTCTGTGCGAAGGTTTCCTCGGCGTTCTCCCCATCATCGAGCCGTGGGGAGAATTCTTCTCTTCTAAGCTTGGTACGCACGTCGCTGGTGTGCCGGCTCAATGTGGTGCCTTTATCGCGATGCGGCGCTCGACGGCCGACAACCCCTTCTCTTCCATCTCGCTGATCAAGTCGGTGAAGATGTGGCAGCGCTCATACTTCTACGTGAAGAACCTCGCCTCCGACGGCGACTGGGTTAATCTGCCGCCTTACGAAGCCGGCGCCCCAGCTGGAGGCTCCCCAGCTAGTCTCATCGAGTCAAGACGCTGACTCCCGCCGGAGCCGCCGCCGTAGCGCGACTCCAAGTCCTGACGCAGTCGGAGGGCCTCGGCGGGGCCGACTTGCTGGCCGCCTTCGTGGCGTGCCGAGTTCTCCCGCTCCAAGGCCGGCCTCACCTGATCTGTCAGATGAGCGGCCTCCGAGACCCAAGTCGGATGAGCACCAAGGAGATGCCCCGTGCGGAGGTGGCAAACATGGTGAACCATATCGCGAACTGCGAGTTCGGAGAGGACTGGCAGTTCGGCAAGGAGCCGTACTCGCGCGACGACCCCCCACCAGTGGTAAGTCGCATCTCCTCATTGTTTTGTCTTCTTTGTGACCGAATCCGGTTTCTGATTCTCGTTGGTTTCTTCTGATCTAGAACACCCTCATGCAGCCTGCAGCCAGCGCCCCGAGACAGCCCCGCGAGTTCGTCCCTGATCGCGCGGAGAGTGACGTCGACGACCCCGACTTGGGGGGGGCGGCGATGGAAGCCGATGCCAAAGGCGGAGGAGGAGGAGCGGGAAGCGGCCTCAGGCTCTCGGCCACCTTCGCCGACTGGCCCGAGGACGACGCCGAAGGGGAAGTTGCCCCGCGCCATCAACTAAGGGTCGGCCCCTCGGGCGCAGGCTCCTCCGCCGGCCTGGCTGGCCAAGGCGGCGCGAAGAGGCGTCACGCCGGGCCGAGTGCGCCCGGCGGCAAATTAAAGAAGTTCAAGGGGGCGGCCGCCGCGACCAAACGGGAAGAGGCGGCCGCGAAGGCCAACCGCTTCTGTAGGGAAGTGAGAAGGCCGCCGCTAGTCTCTGCGTAAGTTTTTACGCTTTTTTATTTTCCTTTGGTGAATCTTGTCCGAGTCTTCTTTTATACTCCTCCCATTCTTCTTCAGGGCCCCTCTTTCGCTTGAGAGAGTCGTCGTCCCCTCCATCATGGGGTCGGCAGAGACGTCCGCCAATACTCGGCGGGTCGACCCCGCCGCCGACCTCCGGGAGGCGACGGAGCGAAACGCGCGGGAGAAGCACGACGAGGAGGAGGCCGACCGCCTGGAGAAGGCGGAGGCCGAGAAGGCGGCCGCCTCCGCCCAGAAGAAGCTGGAGGATGTTGAAGCCGCCCTTGCGGCGAGACAGCGAGCCGAGGAGGCCGCGCGTCGCCGATCGGCGATGCTCGTCCCCCCACTGTCCTCTGCACCGCCGCCTCCGGAGTTCACGGGGCAGACCGGAGAGGCCGGCACTGAGAACCTCGTCATGGAGAAGGAGAGCGGCGAGGCCTCCATGTCGGACACGCTAGTGCCGCTGCCTCCGCCTCCACCGTCGTCTGGGAGAGCCCACGGCAAACAGCCAGCAGGCCCGCCGGTGCCGCCGACTGAGGATGATGCGAGGCTGCTTCTTCAGGTTGCCTCGCTAGTGCGTCGCCGCCTGGAGAAGGCGACTTCGGCGCCGTGACCCCTGGAGGTCGGGGCTGCCAGCTCGACCATCCCAGAGGCGACGAGCACCGCGCCCGTTGGGTGGGTGCGCGGAGGTGGCACGGGCCCGCTGAACCAGGCACTTTTGGATGTCCAAGCAAAGCTTCGAGCCGAAGGCGACGCCCTCCAGATCTGCACCAAGGCGCATCTAGCGTCGCGAGCCGCCGTCCGGGTATGTTTTCCTATTTGATTCTTGCTTTTCTTGTTCCTCTCTGTGGGGGCGCGCCAGCGCACCCACTGGGTGTAGTCCCCGAGTTTCGGGCCGGCTGCTAAGCAGGTGGCTCGGAACTCCCTCTAGCGAGTTCCAAGTACTTATTGTGTCTGAAATTGTTGTTTGTAGGAGTATCACAACCCCCGCGCCACTGCCTTCAACCGCAATGTTGAGGAGTTGAGCAAGCGGACTGCCAACTTGACGGAAAGCCGGAGTAAGTTCTTTCCCTTTTCTTCGCGGGGGCGCGCTGGCGCACCCGCGGGCTATAGTCTCCGAGATTCGGGCCGATTGCTGAGCAGTCGGGCCGGATCTTCCCGGCGACCTTCCTTCTTGACGACTTCGACGTCTCCTTTCTTGTTCTTCTTTCTTCGCGGGGGCGCGCTGGCGCACCCGCGGGCTGTAGTCCCCGAGATTCGGGCCGACTGCTGAGCAGTTGGGCCGGATCTTCCCGGTGACCTTCTTTGCTGACGGCTTGTTTGTCTCTTTCTTTTGTTTTTCAGGGGCCAACGCTACTCTTCAGGAGCAGCTGGGTGAAGTTAACACCGCCTTGCGCGTCAAGGGGGAGGAGTGCAGCAAGCTCGCTGTAGAGCGCGATCTGCTTACTGCGCAGCTGGCCGAGCAGAAGGAGCTGCTCAAGAAGACGCAGGACGAGGCCGAGAAGAAGGAGGCTGCTCTTCTGGCCGAGTTTGAGAGCGAGCGCTCCTCCTGGACCGACAAGGAGGCAATGCTGACCTCCGGCTTCCACGAGATTGAGGATATCGTCGATGGTGAGCTTTCTTTCTTTGAGTTTCCGACTGTGTGTCAGGCTGACTTCTGATTTTTCGACTTGCTTCTTTTTTGTCTTGGCAGACTTCTTCCCTGGCCACTCGCAGGCAGTCCCTCTGGCCATCGAGGCAGATCGAGAGGCGCGAAGGGCAAATGGCGAGGAGATTGCCGCCAACGCTTCCTTGACCGTCGATGAGCAGCTTCTGAGCATCGAGGCCCGTCTTCGTCCGGCCCACCGGCGGATGCGCCGGCTTCAGCGTGCCGGCGCCCAGGCAGTTGCCGCCCTATGGCCAGACATGCCGGCTCTGCGCACTGCCAGCCGAACTGCCGACTGGTTGGAGGTCGCAGCCGGCCGTCTTGAGGCCTGGAAGGGTTCCTCGGCCCGGGCCGGAGCGCGCCGGGCCTTGGAGTTCGTCAAGGCGTGGTATCCGGGGCTGGACCTGGACCGTCTAGCCGCGTTCTGGTCAGAGGCCCAGGCCGAGCTGGAGGCTGTGGAGGGCGCCCTTGTTGAGCATGCAGCGGCCATCGCCGAGTACACGGACACCAGTGTCTTCGTCCCTGAGCGGGCTGAAGGTGGCGAGGAAGTGCCGCCAGAGTGGTTTGGGATGAACCCGGAATATGGCGAGGACTCGGCGGAGGTGATTGACTCCAGCACCGAGGAAGAAGACGAGGCGGAGGATGAAGGCGAGACGGAGGTGCCAGAGGACGGAGCGGGCGACCAGCCTCAGCTCGACCGTGCCTCCAGCAACGAGCCGCGTCCGATCGGGCCGACTGCCGCTGGCGGCGATCAAGCCGAGACTGCCCAGCCGACTCCCCCGACGCCTGACACCGCCGTCTCCTCCGACCCTTCGAACCCGTCTGCTGCTCCTTAGGCTGCCTTCTGGCTTTATTTATCTGTTCTAGGAAGTCTTTGATGAACTTGTTAATTGCACAATTCCACCCTCGGGGTGTATTTTAAACTTTTGTGTGCGGATTCGGCCAATGGGCCTATGCTTATGTAAATATTAATCCGAGTTCTATCTTTCCTTGCTCATTGCTCCTTTGGCTTTTTCCTTTGCCGCTTTCCCCTAGTTGCCGCTTTGCCAGCCGGCAAACCGCTCTGCGGACTCCCGCTGGGCCAAATGCCTGGCTACTTTGGGGAAAGCAAGTACTTGCCTTTCTTTGGAGTTTATTTAACAAGTTGGATAGAAAGCAGTAAGCCGAATATTTGCGAGTCGGCTTGTAAAAAAAAGGGGGCTGGAAACCGGCTTAGGCTATGTTGATGTTTTGGATCCTTAGCCATTTTTCGTGTGGACGCCCATTCATCCTTACTCCTGCCCACTAGACAGTCGCTCTGCGAGCTGCGGCTTCTGGCAGGAGACGACTTAGGCGCCACACACTACTTGTCCGACTTTAGGAAACATTTCATAGCGCCAGGCGGCGAGTCCCCGGGCCGACTAGTCGAACCCGGTGCCAAGTGGCATAGCAAGAACTAGCATACTTGAAGGCATAATTCTTATCATACAGATAATCAAAAGGGGGCAGTCCCCGAGCTCGTCTCGGGGGGCCCGAAGTCTCGGTACTTTAATACAAAGGGGTAGCGTGATACATACTGAACTCCCAGGCCGGTGAGCATCTTGGAGCCATCGAAATGCATTCGCCAATGGGTGGAGTCAGGTGCCGGCGGCAGGTACTGTGTCTCGGCCCAGTCGACGAGGAAGTCGGCCAGTGCTTGTGACTTGATGGCGGTGCGGGGCTGGTAGTAGATGGTGTAGGGAGCCAGATCTATGGCCCACTTGGCTACTCGGCCTGAAGCATCACGGCTTCCGATGATCTCGGCCAGTGGAGCGGTGCAAACCACAGTGATTGGATGTTCTTGAAAGTAAGGCTTCAACTTCTTGGCGGCGAAATGCACGCCGTAGCACATCTTCTAGTAGTGGGGGTAGTTTTGCTTGGAGGTCGACAGTACCTCGCTCAAGTAATATACCGGTCTCTGGACAGGGAGCGCCTTGCCTTCCTCCTTGCGTTCGACGACGATAATTGTGCTGACTACCCGGCTGGTGGCGGCAATGTATAGGAGCATAGGCTCTTTGGGAGTCGGAGCCGCCAGCACAGGAGGAGTAGTCAACATCTTCTTCAGCTCGAGAAATGCTTCATCCGCCTTGTGGTTCCACTCAAAAAAGGTGGTCTTCTTCATCAGTTGGTACAAAGGGAGAGCCTTCTCGCCCAGTCGACTGGTGAATCGGCTGATGGACGCCAAGCAGTCGGTGAACTTCTGCACATCTAACAGTCGGCGGGGGGCTGCCATCCTCTCGATGGCTTTGATCTTTACAGGGTTGCACTCTATGCCGCGTTCAGAGACCAGGAAGCCAAGGAGCTGGCCAGCTGGTACTCCGAAGACGCACTTCTCCGGATTGAGCTTGATCTGGAATCGGCGCAGATTCTCAAAGGTTTCTTGGAGATCTTCCAACAATGTTCCCCGCTTTTTCGTCTTCACGACTACATCATCCACGTAGACGTGGGCATTTCTGCCGAGTTGCTTGAGGAGACACTTCTGCATGCAACGCTAAAAGGTAGCGCCGACATTCCTCAAGCCGAACGTCATAGTCAGGTAGTAGAAGGCTCCAAACGGCATGATGAAGGCAGTCTTCAGTCTGTGTGCCGGGTTCAGCTTGATCTGGTGATATCCTGAATTATGCGTCTAAGAAGCTCAACAGCTCGCATCCGGCTGTGGAATCTATCACCTGGTCAATTCTCGGCAGAGCACATGGATATTTGGGGCAAGCTTTGTTGAGGCTCGTGTAGTCGATACACATCCGCCACTGCTTGTTCTTCTTCAACACTAGGACCGGGTTCGCCAGCCACTCTGGAAAGAACACCTCCATAATGAAGCCGGCCGCTAGGAGTCGGGCTATCTCTTCTCCAACAACCCTTCTTTTCTCTTTTGACAGGCGGCGCAAGGGCTGCCTGACGGGCTTCATATCAGATCGGACATGTAACTTGTGCTCGGCGAATTCCGTCGGTACACCTGGCATGTCTTTAGGGGACCATGCAAAGATGTCTCGATTCTCACGGAGGAAATCGACGAGCTCGCCTTCCTATTTGCTGTCTAGGTTCGCACCTATGACGACGTGCCTCTCCGGGTGCTCCGGGTCCAAAGGTATCCTCTTTGTTTCCTTAGCCGGCTTGAACGAACCCTCAGCTTCCGACTCCTTGGGGTCAGGCGACATCTCTGGCTGCTTGCCGGCCATCGCCACAACCCGATCGAGGAGCCATCTCTCAGCTGCGATTACCAGGGACTCGGCCAGCCTACTACTCTCGGCCGTGCAAGCGGACGACTTCCTGTAGTCGCCAGCCACGGTCAGAATCCCCTTTGAACTCGGCATCTTCATCTTGAGGTAGGCGTAGTGGGGGACCGCCATGATTTTGGCCAAAGCTGGTCGGCCAAGCAACACTTGGTATGGGCTTTCAAGGTCCACCACTTCAAACCAGACTGGCTCTCGGCGAAAATGATCTTTGTCTCCGAAGAGGACGTCTATCTGAATTTTGCCGATTGGGGAGCAAGAAAGGCCAGGTATGATGCCATGGAAAACAGTTCGACTGCTTTGAAGCTGCTTCTGCTTGATCCCTAATTTCTCCATGGTATCCTTGTACAGGATGTTGATGCTGCTGCCTCCGTCTATCAATACTCGCGAGAAGCGAGCGGCCCGCCTATCAGTGGCCAAGGTAGCACTTAGGACCAAGGCGTAGGAGCCTGGATTCGGCATCACCTCTGGGTGGTCAGCTCTGCTCCAACTGATAGGCTTCTCGGACCAATGCATAAACTTCGGAGTATCTGATGCTACTGCATTTACTTCTTGCTGCTGCAACCGTCGGCTGTGTTGATCATCAGCCATACTGGTGAACCCCACATAAGCTCCGTGTTCTTCGGGGTACTCATCTTGTATAGCGCCGACTGGCCTGGCCGCCGGTTGCTGGGGCGGCGGCCCAGCAGGCGGAGGAGGAAGGAGGCTGTCTTCCTTGGCGATTCTGGTGAGCCAGTGGCATTTCCGGGTGGTATGGTTTGATGGCTTCGCGCCGCTGTGGAACTTGTAGGGACCATCCAGAGTCTGCTCATAAGAGAAGGCCGGCAACCAGTTGGACTTGCCGCCTTTCTGCCGCTTCGCCGGAGGCTGCCCCTCAGGCTGTTGGTCTTCGACTGTCGCAACTTGTCGACTGCTGGAAGTCGGCTGTGGGGCCTTGCGCTTGTGATCATTCTGCTGCTGTCGCCAGCCGGTGTCTCCAGCCGGAGTTCTGGGAGCTTGAGGGCCCACTTTGCCAGTCGCACTAACTTGAATCTCTGTCTTCATGGAGGAGTCGGCTGTGGCATATTTGGCTGCAATGACCAGCAACTCGTCGAGGGTCTCGGGCTCATTGCAGAGGAGCCAGTGCTTGAGGAGGGTGCCTTCTCTGCACCCGGCGGTGAAGTACTCGATAGCCTGCACCTCATGCACGCCCTCGCAGGAGTTCCGAAGCTCGCCCCATCGCGTGAGGTAGTCGTGTGTCGACTCATCTTGGCCTTGCACGCACAGGGAGAGTTGTCGTGGCTTGGGGGGCCGCTTGTACGTGCTGGTGAAGTTGCGGACGAAAGCTTCGGTGAAGCTGACCCAACTGTTGATGCTGCGGGGCTTCAAACTGTTCAGCCACGTCCGGGCCGTACCCTGGAGCATGAGCGGAACGTACTTCACGGCAACGCGCTTGTTGCCGTTCGCTATGTTGACGGCCGTGGAGTAGTCAACTAGCCAGTCTTCCGGCTTCACGGAGCCGGTGTACTTGGGCGTGTCTCGGGGGAGTGTGAACCCTTTGGGAAAAGGCTCGCCTCGAATGTGGGGTCCGAAGCAAGGCGGGCCCAGCTCATCTTCTTCTTCCAGCGCCAGGGATCGGTGGAGTCGGTTGATCCGGTGGCGAGCGTCGTTCTCTCTGACTCCCTCTCGACGGCCGAGGCGGTCGCCGAGAGTCGGATGCTCGACAGGCGGTGGGGAGACTCGTCTTTCTCTTCGTGGTGGGGGAGGCAGGTAGTCGCCCTGCCGCTCCACTGCTCTTGGGCGGCCGTCTTGGTCGCGCTCGATGGTGATGCGAGTCCGACTGTGGCTGACAGCCGAATCCTTCTCTTTTCTTCCGCGGACCCCGCCAGTCGGCGTCCGGGACGTCGCGCCTTGATCTCGGCGGGGAGGTAAGTCGTCATTTTGTCGTTGCGGCGCCTCCGTGCGGCATCCGACTTCGTTCTATGCGGCAGCCGCTTTGAGGAGTCGCTGGACTCGCTCGGTCATTTGGCGGCGCTCTTCGCCTTCGAAGTTGTCTAGCTCGTCTGCCGCCGCCTGGGCGGCACGGATGTTCTCCGCAGGCGTGGCATATACAGGGCGATCGGCCCCGAACAGGTTGGCGATGGCCGTGCCACATTGTCGGACCGCGCCTAGGCGGCTAGGCCCAGTCGGCGCTGGCGAGCCGCCCACAGCGCGATCCATCTCACGTTGGTAGGCCTCTGACAAGCGTCTCATGCTTGCCAGCTTCTTCGCGTCTTCGACGAGCTGAAGGCGGCGTGCCTCCAGCGTCTCGGCGTCAGCGTCCTCTAGAATGGGCGCCGTCAGGTCTCGCAGAGCCGCGTCGAGCGGGTCATGAGCTCCTTCACCGGAGTGCTCGCCATGACTGATGACGAGCACTTCCGTGATGGCGCTTCCGCCGCTCGCCTCGCGAGGGAGCGGCTCATCGTAGATCACCATGTTGGAGGGGAACGTGTCGAGCGACACGCTGTCGGAATCGACCAGCATCGGGTCGGTGGAACCTACGGACTCCAAGTCCACGGCAGGCTCGCCGGCGACGTGGAGATGGTCGAGGAGGCCCGCGAGGAGGCTTTCGAGGCCGCCCGTGCCCGCATCGGATGCAGGCTCGTCGGAGATGCTAACCTCGCTGAGAAGGTCATCGAGGCAGCTCGCCGCGCAGGCGTCGTCGACGCTTTGCAGCGCGTCGGGGCAAGCGCCATCGGGCGTGCCAGGCTGGCTACGCTCGCGGGGGAGGAAAAGGGTTCCCGTCCAAAGCAGGTCTCCGTACGACGGTGCACCTCGCCCCACGGTGGGCGCCAAATGTCGGGGGTTGGGTGCGACATATGCCAAAGGATGGCTTATCATGGTGGGAGCGAGTAGAACATCGCCGGTGCCAGGAAACAGGATTAGGCGAAGGCATGCACGCTGGCGAATCTTACCCAGCTTCGGGGCTCTCCAGGGAGATAACACCCCTACTGCTGCTCTGCGGGGTCTCCGCATGATCACTAAGGCGTAGTGACTACAAGGTTGCTCCTAGAGCTGTATTCTGGAGGTGGAAGGAGGCAAGGCTAGCTCTCCTCTTCCTATATGATCTGGTCTAAGATTAAGGGATGCGAACCCTTTGCATGGGTGCCCCGGGGGGGTTTATATAGGCCTACCCCCGGGGGTACAATGGTAATCCGACTGGGCGCGGGTCCCAGCCGTCTGTCTCACAGGCCGCCGTCTTCTCCGCCGACTGCTGGGGCCCGCCGACTCACGGGCCCCGCCGGCGAGTCCGGCACTGTAGCCGTGCTTATGATGACGCATGCTCGGTCATTGGGTCATGGCAACAGTGCCGCCGTCTATCGGGCGATCACTGTCGTTACTCCCCATCTTGTCTGGTTAATGGCGCGTGGGACCCATGGGAAAGGCTGGCCGACTCTGGGGAGCCGACTCCCACGGGGCCGCCTTCGGGGCGTACCCGCCGTCTTCTATGTTCTCACTGTCCGGCGGGCCCGCCGTCTCTGAGCCGTACAGGTAGGCCATCGTGGCCACAGTGCGCCGCTTACTGAGGCTGAGGTCAGGGCTGGCATGGCAACAGTGTCGGGCCACGCCGGAGATCTTCGGCGGTACGGCACACTATAGCCATGCTGGCCCCTCGCAAGGAGGAGGTGACGGCCACGCCGTGGTCGTACCCGCCTCGTCTATCGAAACGAGTGTAGAGTCGTGGGCCGACTCTCCATAGCCGGCTCCTCCGGAAGTCGCCGGCCATGAGTCGGCTCCTCCGGAAGTCGCCAGCTGAGACTCGGCTCATCTGGGAGTCGTCATCTGAGACTCGGCTCATCTGGGAGTCGTCATCTGAGACTCGGCTTTGAGGGGCGCGGCCTGCCCCGATGTCTTGAAAGGTTCCGGGGCTCGGGTTAGCCTACCCGTGGCCCATTACTCCGACACGCCTTGCCGCCCGCACCGCTCAACAGTGCACGCTAGATCTGCGCCCGTAGCACCTGAGCAGAGGAGCTCCACCGTCCCAGCCCGCCACCGGATCCGCGCCACGCAGCAAATCCGTGCTCGCGCGCCCACGCCAACGCGCGCCCGCGCCTCCGTGCGCCACCCCGCAGGCCAGCCGCGCCGCCCCAAGCGCGCGCAGCAGCTCGGGCTCCCGCCGAGGCCACCGGCCCGCGCCAGCCACCTGTAGACGAAAGGGGGACAGAGGCCCCGCCGCCGCCGAGCTGCGCGGGCTTTGCCCGACGACCGCTGCCGGCGGCGGCGAGAGGAGGAGGAGGATGGTGGGTGGGCTGCTGGCGGCGGCGGCGGGGCTGCTCCCGAGCCGCCCGCGGGGGCGATGCGAGAGCGAGTCTTACCCTCCCTCCGCCCAGAAAATTTGTAAGCCAGCTTCGGACATGGTCGGGTTGGCTACATGTATGGTTAAATTCTCCTCTTGAAAATTTATATATCCCTGTAAAGCTTATACAATGGAATAAATGACGTTGTTTGTCT
Source organism: Triticum dicoccoides (assembly GCF_002162155.2). Classification (NCBI taxonomy): domain Eukaryota; kingdom Viridiplantae; phylum Streptophyta; class Magnoliopsida; order Poales; family Poaceae; genus Triticum; species Triticum dicoccoides. The sequence continues at coordinate 84,577,882 of NC_041385.1, forward strand.
TCAAAAAAAGCTTCATCTTTCTCAAAAAAAAGCCTCATCTTTTTTATTTTTGTTCAGCTTCGTTATCGATTAGGTATCGGTGGGAACATCAAGATGAATGAGTTAACTAAGTATCAGATCGACCAAATTGAATCATCAAGAAAGAAGAATTTTGATAAATCACTTCGGGTGAGCGGGGCGTTCAAGCGGCCTCAATACGTCGGGGTTGTAATGACATACCTTTCCTTATGGGAAATGCCGCCTCCTTACTAAAAAGGAATAGAATCAAGTTATTTTTTATCAAAGAAGTCCTGCTCTGACGGCCCGACGAGTCATCTACTAAAAAGGAACTTTTTATCTATAAAGATCGAACATAAATCATTATGGAATTGCTTACCACACATTATGTGGCATTTCGCGCCACAAGTGCCGAATAGGATTTTTTTTTTTGAGAAAAAAATGCCGAATAGGAGGTCACGGCGGCGTGCGGGCTAGGCTCAGGACCCGACCAGGCAGGCTGGACATCACTGTGGGCCGCACGCCCATGGTACGGTAGGGTCGGCCCATCTCCCTCGGGCCCGACCGGGAGGGCGAGAGGAAAAAAAGAGCGGGAGGAAGCGCTGCGCGCCGTCTGGCCATTTCCCATTTCCCGTTGTCTCATTTTTTTCCCCATTTCCCGTCACCCATTTCCCTCGCCACGTCTCCGTTTCGAAAAGAGTTTCGTCCCCAATCTCCTCCCCCTTCTCTCGGACCCGTCGCGCCGCCGGCGAGCGAGTCAGCGAGAGATCCCCGCCTAGATTCCGCGAGAGTCCCTGGCCGCGATGCCGAGAAGGTGGCAGGTCTGGGGCCGGCCCGACGGCAGCCAAGTCTGGATCCCCGCTCCCGACCCCGGCGCCCCCCCGCCGCCGCC
>NC_041385.1:84579304-84591347 GCF_002162155.2 Triticum dicoccoides
TGCTCTCATCTCGGCGTGGATTCCTTCGTAAAAATGGTGATGGATACTGACTTGACTGGCCCCTCTCCTGCGTCGTCGTTTCTCCGATCCGAAACCCTAGGCCGGGGCGCTGCCGACGGATGCCGCGTCGAGTCCATGGCCGACCTCCTCGTCCAAGGTACGGCCTCCTCCCTTCACCTCTTCTATTTGGTCCTTGTCTGTCTGAGCACGCGTGTGCCCCTACCTGCAACCTCAACTATTGAAATGGCTGCGCGCGTGCTCAATCATCTCTAACCGATCCCTATATGGCCTCTTATCTTTAACTCCTCAAATTTGCTCCTCTAAAAATTAGTGGTTCCTAGCTGAATCCTTAAACTTAACTCCTTAAAAAAATTAAACACAAATTCATGCAAATTTGATTCAAACTAGTCCATCAAACTTGATTTGAACTCGACTCAGACTAGTAGCATAAACTATATTACTACATAAATTTAAATGAGATATAAACTAAAATTGCATAAAAACTAAAATTCGACACGTCGGTGCCGAAGAGGAAGTTCAACCGCGCTGATGTGCCGTGGAGGCGCATTGGCTACATATTGTACGCCCGCGCTGCCTGCGCTGCAGAGTGCTAGGAGCCGATACAGATGCGGCGGTCGGTTTCGCGGTCCGTCATCTCAGCCACCCACATCAACTATGACCGCTGTCGCACGCCGAGGTACCTCCTCTGCGGCGCCGGCGGCGGTGGCAGGTCGGAGAACCGGGAGGAGAACGCTCTGCCGTGGGAGGATCCGCCACGACCTCAGGCTTGGGACGACTATGCGTGGGGCGTGGATCTACGCTTCTAATCGGCAGAGGTGACCTACGGCGGCGGGGCGGCGCTGAACTGGATGCAGGGGCTCGCTGACGGGGACGCGGGGTGCTAAGTAGGGTTGCTGGAGGGATTGGGTGGAGCTGGAGTGGATGTGGGGACTCGCAGACGCGGATGTGGGGTGCTAAGTAGGGTTGCCGAAAGGATTGGGCGGCGCCTGAATGGATGAGGTCGAATGGTGGGGGAGGGGAACTTTTTTACTCCATGAGTGGGCGGCTGAGTATATTAAGAGCCGGTGCAGCTGCGGAGTAAATTTTTTACTCCTCTAACGCCGACAAGGGATCGGTTAGGTGCGGTTTAGAGGAGCAAAACCGGAATTTTACTCCTCTAACGCCTTTTAAGGGATCGGTTAGAGATGCTCTTATGTGTAATACCGTCTTAGCGTTTGAACGCAAGTATAACACAACATGCATTTTTTAAAAACTGGTGATTGGCCTGTTGTTACTGATGCAATCTGCAGCTCGGCACAAGCTGCTCGAAGGTGATGGGATGGGCAGAGCAACCGGGGATGCAGGAAAAGGTGAGCTGTTCTGCACTGGATCAGGGAGACCAGTGTCTGTCAGCGAGAGGGCTATAAGGAGGGCCAGGGCGTTGGTTGGGGAGGAGGTGGAGAAGGCTGGTATTAAGAGAAGTAAGAGCTTACGTGTCCAACTTTTGGTTTGCTTTGGTCAAATTGTTCCGTTGTCCGTTTCTGCATGTTTTGTGCCGGGCTGACCAGATTTTGTGTTTCAGAGCAATCATTTGGCGATGTACCTGATGTAGAGGGCGATTTGGGAGAAGTGGATGCCCCATTTAGAGGTAAGACTTGCTTTCACCTTTTTCTCTGTAGAGACAAGATTGAATGTTGCAATAATAGCCAGAAAGTGCCTAGGTTTGATAGCTGCATGGACTTTATTTTCTAGAGGTTATGCATTACTATCAGTTTTCCATCTTATGAAATTTAGGTGGAGTGCAAAACACCACCATGCCCCCATTGTTCCAAACTGGATCAGGAAAAGCGGTCTTGCTGGGCAGGAACTCAATCCAAAAGGCAAGAGTTGTTTTAGAAGGTAGGAAGTTTAACACCTGCTTACTTTCTATGTAAATGCTGAAAGTGCTCTGTTATCACTTTGTTCATGGTGACATTTATATGACTCGGAGTAATTTAAGATTTGTTCATCCTGTGTACCGCTAGAAATTATGTCATAATTAATAATAATAGAATATTTATTAAACTAGCCAGATTTTCCGCAGCTGCCTGACTATTTGTTATACTTACAACTGAAGATATATTTAGATGTGCTTAGCTTGTTGAGCATTTCTTGCCTAGCTTGTTGGGCATTTCTACCCCATAATAATATACAGTGACTTAACATAGTTTTATTTATACTAATTAGGGTCCACCAAATTGATGGCTGCATTTTTTTTTGTGAGAACTTCTGGTATATTTTCCAGTTTTTCTTAGCAATTTTTTTGAAAGCTGTCACTTTTGTTGCACAATACTTCCTCCTTTCCCAAATATTTGTCTTTCTAGACATTTCAAATGGACTACAACATACGGATGTATGTAGACATATTTTAGAGTGTAGATTCACTCATTTTGCTCCGTATGTAGTCACATGTTGAAATCTCTAGAAATACAAATATTTAGGAACGGAGGCAGTAGTTATTTATAGTGCTGCTGTTGCCGTACAACCAATGTTCTGTACTGGACTTGGTAGGCCGGTTCCTGTGAACCGGACCTTTATTGATAAGGCAAGAGCTGTTTTGGAGGGACAAACAGCTGCAGAACAAGGTCATTATGATGAGAGTATAATAAAAGTTTTGGATAGTTTCTTAAAGAAATAAATTCCAAGCATGCCTTAAATTTTTGAATAACTGACCCCTCTGTCAGCAGGTGTGGACGGCATGGAACAGTTTCCGTTGTTCCAAACTGGTTCAGGAAGAGTTGTATCAGTCAGTTCAGCATCTGTTCAGAAAGCTAAGTCTGTGTTGAAGGATAATAATACAAGCGAGGGTGAGCTTTGCTTATTCTGCTATTTGCATTCAGAGCAAATGATCTTGCCTGGTTATTGTGAAACGCATGGCTTTTTTTGGTGTACTGAACTATGATGGCATTCCTCTCCTATTAGAAAATATGGAGAGTTTTGGTAGGCCTAACCAGCCTATGATGTTCCGAACTGGTTCAGGAAGACCAGTCACGATCAGTGAAAGATCCATTGAGAGATCTAGAGCTGCGGTGAATAAGGGAGATGCGGAAAAGAGTGGTAAGATTGGAGTACCTGGGTCTTTTGAAAAAAAGCTTGGACTATCTGTCCTTTGATTTATCCAAACAGCTACACACATTATTTCTAAGTGGTACTTTTCTGTGTAGGACATTGGGATACTGGTTGCCAATTCCCAATGTTCCAAACAGGATTAGGGAAGCCTGTTGCTGTGAGCTGGAGCGCAGTTCAGAAGGCAAGGGCAGTATTGGAGGAAGAAAAAATTAAAACAACTGGTACATAGACATATGGCCTTGTTATTTATCTGTGTAATGTTAATGCAGAAGATCAGCATTTTTTCCTTGTATTCTTTGAGATTCAGGACATGGAGATAGCAGTGTTTGTGCCACAACTCTTCAAAGTGAAACGCCAAGGTCTGTTTTGATGAGTAGCAGTTTGATCATGACTGATAGAAGTGTTACACCAAATGGAGATAGTGCAATGCAAGGTACTTGACTTTCTCAAGCTGACTGTGTCTGTGTTACCGACACATCTGGGGTGTTCCTCATATTTCAAATAATCTTTTTCAGTCACTCGAATGGAGAAAAATCATGAGGGTGGCAACCACTTGCCGTTGTTTCAAACTGGGTTAGGGAGGTCAATTGCTATAAGTAAGAGCTCAGTTAAGAGGGCAACTGCAGTTCTAGAGCCAAGGAATATTGCAAAGGAATTGGAAGGTAAATTGCTCTCTAAACACACAAAATGGTTTCGTAGCAAGTGTGGTCTCTTGGCACTAAATTTGTGATAAATATGCATTTATATTTACTGACAATCAAATTTTCTGTCTGTTAGATGAAGCTCATTTAGATGGTGGCCATGACACTTCCATGTTCAAAACTGGATTAGGAAGGTCTACCTTGGCAAGTGATGGCTGTAGAAATGAATTGTGTATCTTAGAGGCTGAAGAAGCAGTCAAAAGTGGTACTTTCATGTTCCGAATTAAGAGTTCGTGCACATGGGCCTAAATAGTAGGTAGAAATAAACTTTTAATGTCTGCACTCAGTTAACAATTGCTTTGTATGTGCAAACCAGTAAACAATTGCAATGGAGAAGCCTTTGTTGAAGAGGCAGCGTTCCAAGCTGGAATACAAAAGTTTGTACCCCAAAATAGAAGTTCAAGTCATAAGGCCAGTATGCTTTTGGAGCAACGAAACTTCATGGAGAAAGGTAGTTTTTGGAATTATTGGGTTATATAGTGGGGGCATTTACAGAGTTCGTTACATTTGGATCTTAAAAGCAACTCGTGACTCCTTTTTCCATTCCTTTGACATATGCAATATTGTTTTGAAAGGATACGAAGACTGTGGAAGTCAACTGCCAATATTTCAAACCGGATCTGGAAAGTCAGTCTTGATTAGTGAAAGCTCAGTGCAGAAAGCAAAGGTTGTTCTGGAGGAAGAAGTCAAAATAAACATAGGTATAACAGCTGATCAATTTTTTCTGAGACTTTCATTGATGCAGCCACTGCTACGTTATTTCAATAGAAGATGGTATAGAAGTTCAGCATGCATGTCTAGTTGAAGTGTCTATTCTCAAACTAGTCCTTTAGTTCATTTGTACAATACCGCTCAGCCCATAGGTTAGCTAACCATCACGCATTCTGTTAAACTTTCGATGCAGCTGTTCATTGCTAGACTGGTGTGCTAATCCCAAGGTTCTGTAATGCTTTTTAGTAAAAATTAGACCAACTTAACAGAAGTAAAGCCTAGCACTGAACGACCAATGTGTAACCTGATTATGTTGCAGCTTTCATTTAGAATGATACACTTATTGCCTTCGACTTTCGAGGCATCTGTTTAGCCTATTCTGTCTAGAATGTATCATTCTTAAATCATAATAAGCAAATGTATGTTTTCAATAGTACCAAATGTCAAGAATACAATGTATGATCACGGTGAGCTGTCCAATGATCAAGTCAGGCATTGGAGTGGCATGTTGATGTGGTAACATGCACTTCTTTATTATTGGAACTAATCGATAGACAATCGAGAGAGACAATCGAAGAGACAACAAATGATTCAACTGTATCCTTTATTGATCATGTTTACAGTATATATATGACATGGGGAGACGCCTTCAGGCGTCGGTTTGGAGAGGCGCCGATTCGGGAGAGAACCGTCATGAGGCAGTTACTACCTTGCGTAGGTTGCGGGATGCAACGGTGTGGCAGTTTGGATAAGGAGAGATTCCCTTAATTAATCATGTGATGATTAATCACAACACTCCCCCTAATCTACGCTTGTCCAAATAGCATTATATATTGTAAAGAGTCTCCTCTAAAAACCCTGTGGGAAAAATGTGAGGAGTATAGTGTTTGATATGTTGCCAAAACTCCTGCAAACCCAGTGGGAAAATAAGGAGAAAATAATGCAACATATAATAGTTATTGTCTCGGTTAACTCAATATGATAGAACCATAGAGTTTGGAGAACAATAATATGTCGTGTATACTTTCCTAAAAACCCCGGTGGGGAAAACGAAAAGTATGACATATAATCTTGTGTTGATATTACCTCATTAAAAACCTTTATGAGAACCTGTATAGTAAACTCATAAAGGGAAAAGAGTATAATATGATGCATTGAATAGGAACAATTCAGGAAGATACCCCCCCTGATTCTTGCAAAATTAGAAGCCGTCACATACCAATTCCATGAACATATTTGTGGAATGTAAAAGTTGGTAGAGACCTCTGTTTTTAAGGCGTCCGTAAGGCGTCGCTTAGGCGACGCCTAGGCGTCAGGGCGCCCTCCAGGCTCAGGGCGTCGGCCTTGCCTTAGACAGTCGTGTAAGGCGTCCGCCTTAGGCTGTAAGGCGTCTGAAGCGTCCGCCTTAGCGCCGCCTTGCACGCCTCAGACCAAATCGGACGCCTTAGCTTGTCAGGCAGGGAAACAGAGATTGCAGGCGGGAAAACTGACCTGGGCGGGAACACAGGCGCGGGAAACATTGGTTCAGGTGCGACCAGTTATGAGAAGGGGAAAGAGAGAGTGAATCGACGCGAGAGGTCTCTCCTGTCTCCTCTCTGGACCATTGACGGAGGCTTCCTCCTCAGATCTGCGGCAGCCGCCAGCCTCCTCCCTCCGGCCACAGTTCCTCCCCCTCCTCTCTGGCTGCAGCTCCTCCCCATCCTCCTCTGGCGCAACCCTCTTCCAGCAGATCAGCACCACATCAAGGTATGAATTCAGCCCTCTCTTCTCCCCCCTTTCCCCCTCTCCTCTTTCTTCCATCCAGCAGTGTAGCTTGCCATGCTTGCCTGCTCTGTTATGCACAGCTCCTCTACTAACTGTTAGGTGCTGCCTCTCTTATGCACAGCAGTGTAGCTAGATGTGCTTGCCCGCTCCTCATCTGCATCTGTTTCTTCCCAGATCTGCTTCTCCACCCACAAGGCAGCAGCCCCACCATTGCTTCTCTCCTTCCCCATGCTTGATCTGGCTGCTCTAGTGATTTGGCTCTTCTCTCTTTTTCTTTGACAGTAGCCAGGTGTACCTGCTCTGATGGATCTAGCCAATGATCCTAGGAGAAGAGCTACATCAGATGATCCAGCCTGGAAGTATGGGTTCTGGCCAGATTTAGAGAGGAAAGATTTACTCCAGTGTACATTGTGTGGCAAGATAGTCCATGGTGGAGTGAGAAGGCTAAAGCAGCACTTTTCTGGGGGTTCCAGTGATGCGGATAAGTGTCCCGAGGCATCCATGGAGATTAGGATAGAGATGCACAATTCCTTAAACACTAGAAAGTTTAAAGCTATGGAGCGATATATTGATGAGGATGAAGCTGAACTTCAAAGGCGCCGTTCTGTCATATACACAAGATGATTTGAGGCCTATGCTTTGGTAACAGTTTATATGTTAATGTTAGTTGTTAAATCTCCTAATTGGTGGCCATCTATTATATATGTATGTACAATTTATTAAGTTAATGCTAGTTGTTAAATCTCCTAATTGGCTGCCATATATTATATATGCACGTGTCTAAGGCGTCGCCTCGCCTTACGCTTTAGCGCTTAGGCGGTGAGGCGCCCCCCCAGCGCCTCGCCTCGCCTTACCGCCTTAAAAACATAGGTAGAGACTTGGTGAACAAATCAGTTGCATGATTTGACTTGCAAGATGTGCAATATAAAGATATTGCTTATTAGTAACCTATTTGCATCCGGGCAACACAAGCAACATTATCGTTGAGATAATGGTTGGTGGATGTAGCCATGAGGTCTGTTTTGAAGACTCTTCATGAGAGGGCTACCACACCTAGTAGAAACACTAAGCTTGTCTACGATCTGACATAGTGGGGATCTGATCAATGTATCCAATGATATCGGTGTTCACATTTCTATGAAACTGAAAAACCAGGACAAAATGTTTGATGCCTTGGAGATATCGAAAGATATTCTTGAGTACCAACCAATTGTGTTTGGTGGATCCAATGGCTTATGGAACGTTGAGTCCCAATATCTCATTTCCATCATCTCTTGGTCTAAATCGATCTTTCTCTACGTCTAGAGAATGAACTACCATGAGAGTTATGGATGGATAAGATTTGTCCACAATGAATTTCTCCAATATATTTTGGATATAGACAACATAGTAAACCATAATGTATGAATGAAGGTGCTCAAGTTGTAGTAACGAGCAGTATTTTGGTTTACCCAAATCCTTCATTTTAAACTCCGTCATTTAGATGATTACATGTGTTATCATTGCAGACACACAAATACGGATAATCATCATTGTAGGAGTAATCCTTGTGCATAAGGAACCCACTACGTCGGTTGTACCATATGTACCGACAACAATAAGTCGTATGGTGACTTACTGATTCTACACAATGTATGTTGCATTTTGTATTTCGATTCAGAATTGAGATTCCATCGGGAATCATCATATATGTCTGAATCTAGTGATCCACATGGATATGCGATCACTACATCTATCAACTGCAGAGATAGATGATTTTGTACTGCCAATTATATAAGTTACCGGAATGAGATTCCACCTCTGGAGAATAGTTAGGTATCTGCGTAAACCCTTGTGCTACAATACTTGCTCTTTGTTTCACCACCTCGTTGTTCTCAATTCTGTTTCCAGAAGAAAACTGTTGTAGGTAGTGCTTATGGATACCTTCCCATTATTGAGCAAGATCATTTCTACCTAGATTATACCCTTTGCTTGAGTTCAGCCCGAGTGTTGTTCACACTTTGCCATGGCCATGGTCTTTGGATCTGAATCAATTGAAAGGTTTTTTCAATCTAGTTGAGAAATGTATGTCGACAATTGTAGACTTCCGATTATATGATTCTCCAGAATCTATATATCAATATATAGTTGATGGAAATATCGTTACCCATGGTGACTGCTCGCGATTTCCCAATGCGATTGAGTCGGGTATTCCGATGTCTCGGTCATTGTGTGCACTATGACCTGGGTTGGTGGAGGTTTCCCGTCCACTGGGTGTATACTACCCATTAGGTGTCCCGGTGAAGTTGACTTGCATTTACTGATTCACAGGCCTTGATATCCTTGCTTGCGAGAAGCTGAATCCTGATGTACTTCTGCCATACATCTCCCCCTGTTGCTTTGAACGGGGAGTGGAGTGGATTTTGTTGGTACCTCCACTCTTTCAGACATACTTTTGCAAGATTGTAGGATTGTGTGACACCTTTATAGTCAGTAAATGAATCTGGCAGGTTATTTGCAATATGTTGCAAATCTACTGAACACATGGTTCAGCTCTTTGATTACGTGGATATGAGGCAGAAATGTGTTGAACATTCCACTAATTTCCTGGCATTCTTTATGGTACTTGAATTCTCCCCCTAATGCCTGGAAATATTCCTCATTGAATCAACATACTGGCCTTGAATAACTCCCCATGTGAGGGGCTTGAGGTATTGACGGTAATACAATTATTCCTCACATAGATCCCAACTATATGTTGAGGGGCCAATGATGTATGTCGGGGTGATGATATTGGTGTGTAACCGAATTACCGCAGATAGGAAATACTTGGTAGATTTCCATGTATCAAAGATAGAGGGGAATAAAATTATGCAGTTTCGTCATGAGCGTGTAAAACTCCATGACTCCAACGTAAAGTTGGTAAGTTGCAATTTCAAAGTAAAGATCATGCAATGAGCCCAATTCTTTGGATGGGATTCTACCAAACCATTTTGAGTCTAGACATTAGGACAAATTGCTAAACTTCAATCCTAGGGCCATAGAAAAAGGCACTCAAGGAGAATTCTGCAAATGCTATCCATTCGATTTGCTTGAAATCGATGTCAGGATAATGAGTCAATGGTTTCGTGTGAATAAAGCACACTTGAGACCATCATGTAGATGTGTCTTATAGAACCATGAAACACCTGAATAGTCTAGTCAATGGATGGGAAGAGTCACTTACCTCAACTTGATGCATTCAAGGAGTCTGAGTGGTTCAGCGTAAACTTTAAGGTGCGCGAGCCTTAAAATTAGCTTCCCTGTGTCACATGTAGTGCACAGAAAATCCAAATATTGTTAGAATTTAGCATCATAACAATCATAAACTATTGGAATTGTTGATAGTTTCAGTTTCAACCCAATGTCTCGATGACCAAGGCGAGTATGCCAAGTTTGCCATGTATAAGACATTTTGGAAAACTATCACGGGCGCAACATGTGCTACGGTTTTTGTAGTATGTGTAGTACAATCCAGATGATACATAGAGAATATCTTTTCCATATCCGTTGCATATGGTAAAGAGAATGTATTCCTCTTTGTTGTCATCATAAGTTTCGCTATGGAAACTATTTGAACGGATACCTCTATAGTTTAGTAGGGTACGAGTTAAACCTGGGAAGCAATAAAGCATCCCGAAATTACTCAAGTACCCACAGGGATAGTAAATATGACTCGAGTTGAGTCAACAAATACCTCATCGCATTCAGCGATTTTAAAATATCTCCTTTCTCTCAATGAGAGCCGAAACATTGGACTTCCCTGAGTATAGAGTTTGTGGTGCATATGCCCACACGGCACATATCAATTTTCATTGGATTGACTCCCGTAGAAATCTATATATAGACATGAAGATTCTCAAGAAAATTAATGTGGGATATATAGAATACATACAAATGAATTTGTATCAAAGTGCTGATACAATATATTGTGATATACAATATATAATGACAATAATAATCATGTTCTTATTAGAACATCATAAATGGACATAAATAAATAGATCACTAAGGAGACTAAGGGACTAGATGTATAGTCTCCAAACATGTCTGTTGATGCATATTCAACCATCATGCTCTCCATGCTCATAGGGTCTCGTGACAGCTTGATGGTGTCAGGTTGAGGGTTTGAAGTGAGTTTCAAACCATTACCCTTGAGGCCCTTTGCATCCCGGTGGCGTGGCTTGGGTTGCACGCGCTATCCCATGGGATACAAGACTGATCTTGATGTCCATGACCCGCTTAAGTAAGTTGTGCCCATTGAGGGCAAGTGCCTCAAATTGTTAGCCATCGATTACTTATAGGGACAAGTCAGAGATAATTAATTTACAAGAAGTAAATTAAAAACCATCATGGTTTTGTAATAAGAATGCAAAAATTTGACTCAGGTGTATAACTTGAAAATGCTCAACCTCAGTTGTGGGAACATAACACATTGAAGATCATACAGATCTCACAGTAATAGAGACCTTCTGCACATGAGCAGTAGATCCAACTCATTACCTTGTGTTTTGCTAATATAATGAGGGAGATGTTATTGTCAAAAATTTACAAGTTTGTTGTGCTGGAGAAATCAACCTCGACCGCTGTGACATGTTCATGAAGAATGTCAATGTGGTAAACACATAGAACATATCATCCCCGGTGAAAACCCGGTAATTTATTTATATTACAGATTGTGTAATATAAATACATCTTAATGTTGCAAAATTAATAGATTTCAAGAAGGTGGCTCGAAATCATTAGTGTGAATCTCAAATTGCTAAGGATAACACCTTGAATTTTGCATATGTATTTGCAAGAAATTGAAAATCTCAATTGCAAATAGACGTATTAATCTCGACATGTAGCGAACATGGAGATACATACATTCCGGAATACATCGTACTCAACGGAAATACACTACTATTGTAATGAATAGTAATGATGTTGTAAATTTGATGTTCAAGTGAGAACTTGAATTGTGTAGATCTCGAATTAAAATAAGATCTTGTATCAAATTGCAAGATAATTCAGCAAAGTGAATTAATATTTTGCAAGAGAAAATTAATTTCAATCGCAATGAGATTGTTTTGCGAGAAAAATTTCTCAATCGCAAATCAACATTGTTGTGCGAAAACAATGTCGTTGTATCGGTAAAGAACATGCCAGGCATTAACAACCATGTATCTCTGGAAATTTTAAAATTCAATAGAAGATGATTGAAATGCAGATCTGGCCTAAACATGACAAATGCTAATAAATAGCAATAGTTGTTGGAGCACTAATATGTAAAAGAAGCTAAAAATACAAGCAATTAAGCAAATAATGCAAATTAGCATGAGCACCTGGTGGCTCAACCGCATGCAAATAGGACACGTAGGGCAGCCCAGCCAGGTGCAGCCCGGTCAACCGGCCGAATGGATAAGGAAGAGCAGACAGGGATATCCACATGACCAAGACCGGAGGGACTCCAGCCGCGCTCTTCCTCGGAGGCACCTATGACCGGTCGCCCGCATCACGGGCGACGGGAGGAATTCCAGCCGGCTATTCCTCGTCAGAGGAGTCGCCGGGGAGGCGGATGCCAGGCACGGCCCGAGCGCTACAGGGCCCCAAGTTCTCTTGTGGGCAGTGTGGCTAGTCGACGGCGGGCTGCGGCTGCTCGACGCGAGGCGCCGACGAGTGCCTGTGTGCGGCGAGGGCGCCGCCGCGGCGCGGGCCTGGCGAGGCCTGGCACAAGGCGGGCGTGCGCGAGGGCGGCC
>NC_041385.1:84591719-84665682 GCF_002162155.2 Triticum dicoccoides
GACTGCATCAACATCGATGACTGCGGCGTCGGAGGAGCCGCTCATGACGCGCATGCCGGAGGGCGACCCTGTAGAGGGCCGGCGCCGCCGATCTGCGCAGATGCGCGTTTCCGTCGCGGGAGGCGAAGCCGGTGGTTCCGTTCGCCCAGTCTAGCGCGGGGTCGAGGCCAGACGCTGATGGCAAGATGGCGATGAGCGCCACCACCAGTCCAGCGAAGATGGTAATGAAGTGAGGCATCGTACCTTTTGTTGATTCACGTTCTATAAAGAGAAATTTGGATCAACGTATGCCAATGCCCTTGTTCTTCATTCTCTCGTTCACTTCCTGTTGCGGCCGGAGACGACGGCACGAGGGCTGCATCGCGCGCTTCAGTCATCGAGGACGCCAACTCCGGTTGCTTTCTCTCGGCCAAATCGCTCTTGGCTAGGAGCGTGCTGATAACGTATTGGAACTAATCGATAGACAATCGAGAGAGACAATCGAAGAGACAACAAATGATTCAACTGTATCCTTTATTGATCATGTTTACAGTATATATATGACATGGGGAGACGCCTTCAGGCGTCGGTTTGGAGAGGCGCCGATTCGGGAGAGAACCGTCATGAGGCAGTTACTACCTTGCGTAGGTTGCGGGATGCAACGGTGTGGCAGTTTGGATAAGGGGAGATTCCCTTAATTAATCATGTGATGATTAATCACAACATTTATTGCATAATATTAGTGCATTTTAATTTGTACACATTTGCCATTTAAAGAGATCTGATCGTGAGTTATTCTTTGCCAGATAATCATAATCTCCTTAACTTGGACAAAAATATTCCTGTCTTTGCTTCACCTCTCAAGACAAGCTGTGCAAAAACAGTTAATATATCTTCAGCTGGTGTATCTCGAGCTGCTACTTTGTTGGGCTTGGAGGAGAATACCCTTTCAACACAATTTTTTGGACATGTGGGCGATAAGCTAGGCACTAAAATAAATTTTGAGCGGAAAAATCCAGAACAGAGGCTTGATCTTGCATCTTGTTCAACAGAAAACCAAGTGCATAAGGAACCACACCGGCCATTTGAACTTTCTAATAACACAGTTTCTGATTCTGGTGAGCATTCTATCAGATTCAGTACCGCGGGAGGCAGATCAGTGGCTATTTCTAGTGATGCACTTCAACGCGCGAGAAGCCTTCTCGGCGAATCTGATCTTGTGGTTTCAACAAATAATTTAGTAGGTCGCCCTTTGGCATCTGCATGTAATGTTGAGATGCCAAATTCAACCGTTGCCCCAAAAGGTGGACCTGATTTATCAAAAATAAGTAGGGTCAATGGGAAAACCGAAGTTGCAACATTTTCCCACCAGACAATGTCTGGTAGGAAGCACACCGAATCCTCTAAAAATGCTGCACCTGCTATCCCGGCGACTAACAAACCACCCAATATGTTTCATGTTGGGAGTCGTTCAATCAATGAAATTCCAAAGGTCCCGAAGCCCTCTTCCATGTGTTTATCTGAAACTGACAGTGCAAATGACACTAAAAATAAGGCCCAGCGACTCCATATGCCAGCTGGAGCGTTGGTTGACATTAGTAACATCATGGGTACACATTCTGGAAATATTGACCATGCTGTTAATGAGAAGAGAAGAAGTGGGGGAAGCAACTCTGCATCTTCGTTTAAACGCCCCCGCTCGTCCAGGTCCTTTGATTTGCATCCCTGTTAGCAGACTGTATACTCCTTGATGCCATGCTTCTGCTATGCCCTCGCTGGCAATGGTAGGTTCATTGTGCCTATACTGCAGGTGTTATTTTTCATGTTGGTAATGTATTAATGAATCTCCTAATCTGTATCCTTGTTGCAGTGAGTTTGACATTAAATGCTGCCGATGTTTTTTTAGGCAGCAGCCAGAAAAGGCAGTGGCTCTTTTTGGACAGACAGATCTAAATTTATCTCGGCATCACAGCCCAGAGCAAGATGATTGTCTTCCAGCAGTAAGCTTTTCTTGCCCAACTGCCGTCGATGACTGCTTTTTAACGTTACACCCTTTCTGGAAATAGATAAGATTATCTCTCTTAAGGAAGCTCACCATGGAATAATGGGCGCTGCTGCTTTTGGAAGCAATGCAAGAAAATGTTTGTTGGAAGTCCTGCAGAGTTTACTATCCTCACTGGATGCTCACTGGTAGTTGTTGAAATGTGTATAGTAGGGTGTATGTATAGCGTGCGCGTGATTTCGGATCCTGATCCGGTTAAGTTAGGCTTGATCTCCTCTGTACAGGTTTGTAGTAAACGTCGAGATCAAAGCCCATAACGACTGGTTCCTAACGTCTGTAATCTCCTGGCCTGAACCTTTTTATAACGTGCATGCGTCCTTGTTGATAGCATACACTTCCACCTAGCTTTACATGGTAACCAGAGTCCTCTCTCTTCAACCTTCTGCGTTCAGCTAGGCACATGCCTCCTTCGCTAGCATGTTTGACATTGCTTATCCCCTTGTATAGAAGAAATATTTAGTTCATAAATGTGAATTGCTTTTGCATTTGATTTGTGGAAACTTTTGATTAGAATTGAATTGTTCATAGCTCACACCAATTTTCTTGGGCTCATTATAAGATTTTAGTTCATCAACCTAGCCTACAATCGGTGCATGTTGTTTTTTACCAGTCTCCACACTAGAGGCAAAATCTCAACCCCCTATCTTAAAATCCTGGCTCCGTAGTATTTTGACGCAAGTAACAAAAATTGGTGTAGCAAAAGTTTGCAAAGTTGATTCAAGCCGAAGAGCAGTGCCATCCGAGCCAGACGGCAAGTACACGAAACACAATCTTCTAATCTAATGCATTCTGCAAGTCCCTGCTAGCTAGCTACCTAGCCGAACAAGCAACGGAGGTTGTGACGAAGAAACGACAGTACGCTCTTGTTGACATTTTCCCTTTTGGCAGGCGACTGGGCCATCGATGGCGAGGGTTCAAGGACGTTCCCGCAAAGACAATGGCGCCCGACCTCTCCTCAATCACAAAGAAGGCAAACGGATGATCAGCAACAAAATCCACGGGAACCGGCCGCGGATGCTTGGGTGCGCTTTTGCCAACCATCATAGACGCGGTGACGGCTGCGGCCTCGGTACCGTCCTCGTTCACCTCGATGACCGCCTTGTGGATGATCCCGCTCAGACCCAACGGCCTGTGGGTGCCGTCGTCCTCCACCATGCTGGACAAGTCCGCCTCCTTTTTGTCGAATGCCGCCTCGAGTCCCAACTCTCGGAGAATGTTAGACATGTCTTTCGAGAAGGTCAGCTTGAATCTGGGCAGCCTGAGCTTGCTGACCGGGACAAGGCTCGTCGGAAGGTGTGAGCCGATGAAGTCTGGGCTCGACGCCATCATCTCGACGAGGGCATGGAGCCCTTCACGGGCGTCCGGGAGGAAGATGCACATCGAGAAGGGCGAAGGTCGCTTGTGTCCTTCCTTGTACCGGAGCTTGAGCACCTTAAACCCTTTGTGGCAGGCGACGTACTGCTCCCCAAAACCCCGCATGAAGGGGACGTGGAAGGTGCTGCCGTTGAGGCGGTGGAACTTGTCGTCCACGGTGTGCTCCTCGCGGAAGGGCACGTGCCACCTGCCCTTGAAGTAGACGGCGTTGGCCACGATGACGTCGGTCTCAGCGGACGCTTGCCCGTCGGTGAGGACCGAGTCGATGAGGTTGTCCGTCGCCGCCGCCGCCCACGCGTTGATCTGCTTCACGGCTTCTCCTGGCTGCGGCGTGATCGGTTAGAAATTTAATAAGATTGTGTGTCAAACATGAGCAAATGCTGAAGAGAGATTAATTTATGGCTGCGCATGCACCGACCTTTCCGCGGAAATGGACGGCGCGGGTCTCCGCCTTCTAGGACTGGGCGGCGGCGGCGCAGAAGGCGGGGTCGAGCCTCCGGGTCTCCTCGTGCCACACGCCGAAGGCGAAGCAGACGCGCGGCCCGCCCCTCCGCGACCGGTCGGCGAGTGCGTGCTTCGACAGACCGTGGACAGTCTCGGCGATGTCCTCGCGGGACTCGGCGCCAATAAGGGCGAGCAGCTCCTGGAGAGTCGCGCCCTGCGCGCCGGCGGACGTAAGTGCAAGTGCGGCGTAGATGGACAGCGGCGAGAAGACGAGGTTGCCGCCCGCGCTCGTCGAGGAGAGCGCCCTGATGAGGCGCAGGGCGAACGCCGTCAGGCCGTGGCACGCGACGGGGTTGGTGTTGGCTGTGGTCGATGTTGCCTCCATCGTGTTTCGTGAGATCGAGGCACGGCGCGATGCCGTTGTGTTTGTTAGGATTTAATTAACGGAAATGTTAACGCTCACACGTGTGGGCATTAGCCAACTCGCCCACACGTCTCCATCACCGTTCGGTAACTTCTGCACGAATCTTGGCACGAATTAGCTGATTTTGTATGCCACGTAGGACACCTTGTTTGTGTGGTGTGTGAGAGAGGTCGCCCACACATCCGTTTTACCATACGGAGTGGCCGGTGTGTGGGCGTTCAGCAGTTCGCGCCACACGTCACTTTGCACGCGCACACAAGGGCTAGTGTGTGGGCATTTGCCATCTCGCCCACACGTCCGTCTCCTTTCCCATACCAAGCTGCTAGTTGCCATGTGTTTTCGCAGCGCACATGGCAACTGCCCCTATTGTGCTTTATAAGCAGGTGGCAACTCTCTTTTTTTACCCGAGTTGCCATGTGTTTTTGCAGGGTACACGACAACTGCCTAATGTGCATGTAAGCAGATGGCAACTCTCTTTTACCGAGTTGCCGTGTGTTTTTGCATGGTATATGGCAACTGCCCCAACGTGCACGTACATGGCAACTGCCCTAACGTGCACGTAAGCAGATGGCAACTCTTCCTTTTTACATGGCAACTGCCCTAGCATGCTTGTGAGCACATGACAACTCTCTCAACTGCCTAGTGTTAGTATGTGGCAACTCCTAAAATTATGAAGTCATGGCAACTACATTAGATCAGACCATACATGGCAACTGCAGTTGAGCAACCATGGCAACTACAGTTGTCCGACATGGCAACCGTAGTTCAGCGACATGGCAACTGCAGTTAAACGAACATGGACGAGGGTTTGGACCATGGCAACTGCGGGCGCACGGTGGGCGTCACGCGTGGCGTGCGGGACCAGGAGGGTACGAGGCCTGACATACGGGCGTGTGGGCGTTATCAACTTCGCCCACACACACGCATGTGAGAGGGTTCGGGAGGGAAAAAAGAGGTGTGTGGGCATTAGTTGTTTTGCCCACACGTAGATGTGTGGAGTGGTTGCTGTCCATGCCACACGAGGCGTGTGGCACAACTACCCGATACACCACACGTGGGCAGTTATCGGGACCCTTAATTAATCATGTTAATCCCTACTTTTTCTAAAGGAGACGGTTGCCTCGTGTCCCTTCGAAGACAAGGATTCACTTTACGTCTCTTTTATCTTGTCTTTCGTTTTACTCTCTAATACGTTATCAGCACACTCACCGCTGAGCGACCCGGCGAGACGATTCGATCGACTCTGCCCACCAGCGATTACAAGATGATGAAGTTTCGCGTAGTTGCGGGGGCGCGGATGCCAGACTGCACGGCAACTGCTACCACGCGGACGGAGATGGGGCCGCGGCGAAAGCGTATGGCTCCTGGCAGGACGCGTGCAGAAGGGAAATTGATCAAAAAACGGCCCAATTCGTCTTGTCTTCTTGTGATCAATTAATGATCTACGATTGATTGGTTTTCTTCCCTGTACATCCATGCGCTCACAAGAATAAAATTCTTAATCAAGGAAGAGAAGGCTTCAATCAAGAACGAATCATCCGTCATGCAAAGGGAAGATGTAAGTACCATGCACTAATTTTCTAATTTCCTTCGCATTGGAATGAGCGGCCATGCCGCTCGCCATCTTGCCATCCCTGCAGCACAGCCGCATCGCGCGGCAGGGGAGACTCTGCACTCAAGTCTGAGCAGCGATGCCGGACGGCTGTTGGCAATGGATGCGCGATTGAAGGCCCAGCCATGGAGACGCGACGACTGGCGCGCCACGCCGCGGCAACGCGGTCGCGTGGACCCGCCCCTCAGGCGGTCGGCGCCTGCGCTCCCACCGGCGTCTGCGGCTCCTTCGGCAACAGCCACGGCTGCTCACGCCGCTTGGGGCCTCACAGCCGGCATTGCCCGGCACGCTCGAGCCGCTCAGGTTGCGGCGGCGCCCGACCCGTATCCACATGCGAGTGCCACAGCCGCTCAATGTGCGGCAATCAGTAGAGCCAGAAGCGCTCGACACTCCTCCCTGCAGCGGAGACCCTCGGTCTCGCTCCTCCTGGTGCGTCCGTGACTATCGGCCCCGGCGAGATCCTCGGCCTCAGGGAGGGCGGGAGGGCCTTGCGGGACGACGCAGCCTACCGGCACGGAACGGCTACTCGCGTCGCAGAAGCGCATGCGTCCAAGGACCTTGGCGCGGCGGATCCCTCTGACGCGCGCGCAGCGGCGTTTGTCCCGGCGTGCGCTATGGCGTCCGCGGCCGACGAGCGGTGACGCCCACCCCGCAGCAGTGGCAACATGCAGCCAGCCATGGCGCTCGGCCCGAAGGTGCCGCAACTTCTTGTGCGTCTGCCTCTGGCATGGCTGCCCGAAGCAAGCCCCGGCGTCCCCTGGCGTAGCCCCCTCCAGCCTCCAACGTGAGGGTGAGGCGCGGCGACGGTTACGGGGTATTTTCCCCCATCGGAGCTTGTGGTCTTTCAATTTTCCCATCGAGGTTTTACTGATTTATGGTTCCACTGGCAAAATTACATTGGAGACCGTCATATTACTCCATATCACATTTACAATATGTAAATGATTATTCCATATATTCTATGTGGAAATTGGACATGTGCTCTATAGCAATTCCTATAACATGTTCTTTGCCCGTACAATGACATTGTTTTGCAATTGAGATTAAGTTTTCTCGCACAACAATATTGATTTGCGATTGAGAAATATATTTCTTTTTCTCTCGCAAAACAATCTCATTGCGATTGAGATTATTTTTCTCTCGCAAAATATTAATTCACCCTGCTGAATTATCTTGCAACTTGATACAAGATCATCTCATTTAATTTGAGGTCTATACATTTAAGTTTTTCATTTGAACATCAAGTTTGCAACATCATTACTATTCATTATAATAGTGGTGTATTTCTGTTGAGTACGATGTATTCCGGAATGTATGTATCTTCATGTTCGCTACATGTCGTCATTAATACGTCTATTTGCAATTGAGATTTTTTATTTCTTGCAAATAAGAATGAAAAATTCAAAGTGATTTCTTCAAATTGATGTGTTGGGATCACAAGGTAGTCATATAGATCTACTGCCTTCGCAGATTATCAATGACTAATGTTAAAACCTATATTTTGTCATTTTGGCATTATAATTGCTTTACGAAGTGCTCTTCCACACATTTTACTAAGTCATGGCATTTGACATAAGGCATTACGAGTGGGTATCTACTGATTTCATCAGATTATACTCTCTAGTGCTGCGAGATCTACTCCATTTTGGAGATTATCTTCAAGGTGTCATATTTAGCAATTTGAGATTCACACTAACGGTTTCAAGTTAACTTCTTGAAATACCCATTGATTTTGCTAAGTTCATTATGACATCAACCATGATGATCTTTAATTTACTGGTTGTAAATTAATTATTTCTGGTTACCCATAGAGGTAACATATGGCTATAGAGTTTGAGGCATTCGCCCTCAATGACCACCACTGCCTTATCTGGGCCATGGACATCATGATCGCTCTTGTGTCTCGTGGGATAATGTGTGCAATCCTGGAATCACCTCTGGTCAGGATCACACCGCTAACCGAAAAATGGTGTCTTATATATAATAAAGCATTAGATTTAGATCTCAACATCTAGTTATTCTGTATCAGCAATTCCTGGGATACAATGAACCTCAAGGGCAAAGGTTGAATCTTACTTCAACCTTCAATCCAACATCACCAGCTGTGACGGGATCCTATGGGCACGGAGAATGTGATGGTTGAATATGCCTCAACCGATATGTTTGGAGACTATGAATAGTCTTTCAATCTCCTGAGTGGTCAATATAATTAATGTCCATTTATGATGTTGTAACAACAACATAAGTATTGTTGTCATCATATATTGCATATCATAATATACTATATCATAGGAAATCTACCAAGTATTTCCTATCTGCGGTAATTCGGTTGAATATCGATATCACCACCCAGCATACATCATTGGCCCCTCAACATATAGTTGGGATCTATGTGAGGAATAACTGTATTTCCGTCAACACCTCAAGCCCCACGCCTGGGGAGTTATTCAAGGCCAGTATGTTGATTCAATGAGGAACATTTCCAGGCATTAGGGGGAGATTCAAGTACCATAAAAATGCCAGGAAATTAGTGGAATGTTCAACACATTTCTGCCTCAAATCCACGTACACAAAGATCCGAACCATGCGTTCAGAAGATTTGCAACACATTGCAAATAATCCGCCAGATCCATTTACTGGCTATAAAGGTGTCACACAATCCTACAATCCTGCAAAAGTACGTCTGAAAGAGTGGAGGTACCAACAAAATCCACTCCACTCCTTGTTCAAAGCAACAGGGGGAGATGTATGGCAGAAGTACATCAGAATTCAGCTTCTCGCAAGCGAGGATATCAAGGCCTGTGAATCAGTAAATGCAAGTCAACTTCACGTTGGCAGACACCTAATGGGTAGTATACACCCAGTGGACGGGAAACCTCCACCAACCCAGGTCATAGTGCACACAATGACCGGGATATCGGAATACCCGACTCAATCGCATTGGGAAATCGCGAGAAGTCACTACGGGTAACGATATTTTCATCAACTATATATTGATATATAGATTATGGAGAATCATATAACCGGAAGTCTACAATTGTCGACATACATTTCTCAACTAGATTGCAAAACCTTACAAATGATTCAGATCCAAAGACCATGGCCATGGCAAAGTGTGATCAACACTCGGACTAAACTCAAGCAAAGGGTATAATCTAGGTAGAAATGATCTTGCTCAATAATGGGAAGGTATTCATAAGCAATACCTACACCGATTTTCTTCTATAAACATAATTGAGAACAACGAGGTGGTGAAACAAAGAGCAATTATTGTAGCACAAGGGTTCACGCAGATACCCAACTATTCTCTAGATGTGGAATCTCATTCCGATAACTTATATCATTGGCAGTTCAAAATCATCTATCTCTGCAGTTGATAGATGTAGTGATCACATATCCATGTGGATCACTAGATTCAGACATATATGATTGATTTTCGATGGAATCTCAATTCTGAACCGAAATACAAAATGCAACATACATTGTGTAAAATCGGTAAGCAACCATACGGCTTATTGTTGTCGGTACATATGGTACAACCGACGTAGCGAGATCCTTATACACAAGGATTACTCCTACAATGATGATTATCCTGCAATGACGACACATGTAATCATCTAAGTGACGGACTTTAAAATGAAGGATTTGGTAAACCAAAATACCGCTCGTTACTTCAACTTGAGCACCTTCATTCATGCATTATGGTATACTATGTTGTCTATATCCAAAATATATTGGAGAAATTCATTGTGGACAAATCTTATCTATCCATAACTCTCATGGTAGTTCATTCTCTAGACGTAGAGAAAGATCTATTAGACCAAGAGATGATGGAAATGAGATATTGGGACTCAACGTTCCATAATGCCATTCGATCCACCAAACACAATTGGTTGGTACTCAAGAATATCTTTCGATATCTCCAAGGCATGAAACATCTTGTCCTAGTTTTTCAGTTTTGGAGAAATCTGAACACCAATATCATTGGTTACATGGATCAGATCCCCACTATCAGATCATAGACAAATTTATTGTTCCTACTTGGTGTGGTAGCCCTCTCATGAAGAGTCTTCAAATCAGACCTCATGGCTACATTCACCAACCATTATCTCAATGATAATGTTTCTTGTGTTGCCCGGATGCAAACATGTTACATGATAAGCAATATCACTATATTGCATATCTTGCAAGTCAAATCCTGCGACTGATTTGTTCAGCGGGTCTCTACCAATTTCTATGTTTTGGTATGTGACGACTTCGAATTTTTGCAAGAATCAGGGGGAGTATCTTCCTGAATTGTTCCTGTTCAATGCATCATATTATGCTCTTTTTCCCTTCATGAGTTTACTTTACAGGTTCTCATAAAGGTTTTTAATGAGGTAATATCAACATGAGATCATATGCCATACTTTATGTTTTCCCCATCGGGGTTTTTAGGAAAGTATATACGACATATTTATTGTCCTTTAAACTCTATGGGTTTTCTCGTATTGAGTTAAAAGAGACAATAACCATTATACGTTGCATCATTTTCTCCTTATTTTCCCACTGGGCTTGAAGGAGTTTTAGCAACATATGGAACACATATCTCCTCATATTTTTTCCCACAGGGTTTTTGGAGGAGCTTCTCAAGATGATGATACTTACATTAACAAGCATGGATTAGGGGGAGTGTTAGGATTTAATTAATCCTGTTAATCCCTACTTTTCCTAAAGGAGGCGGTTGCCTCGTGTCCCTTCGGAGACACCCCTTCGGGGGTTATATATATGTGTAACCCATCATCAATGAGAACACGGATTCACTTTACGTCTCTTTCCGTTGTCTTTCGTTTTACTCTCTGATAATGTTGGCGTACAGTAATCCTACACGGCGTAGGATCGAAACCCCATATGGGTGGTGATCTAGTAGTCGTATTTACTTGTACTTAGAGTCCAATATTATGAAAACGCAATGAAATAGGGATGTAAAGTGGAATACATTGAGGACTAGCACAAAATATGTCTTTGTGGTGAGTTTATATATACGTCGGATCAATTTTCGGGGAACAAAAGAAAAAGATGATTTTTTTTCTAGCTATATGCATGCATGCATGCATGCAACATTTCCATTATTATTGTGTGGGACCACTGACATTATAGTGTTTCTCTCCTTTTTTTGAAGGGACTACTCCCTAGTAACCGGGTTCATTCAAATAAATAGATGCCTAATGTATTTTCAAATAAATTTTTTGATTTACATTCTATTTGTACAACTGTGTTTTTCCTGGCAAGATCTTAAAGCAATACCAATACTGAATATATTGTTAAAAAATGTTTTTTGACACTAAATCACCACACTTCAAACTCATTTAATCCAAATTCACTACTTCCATGCGAAAAAGATAAATAATGTTTATTCTATTTCACAAAAATATCTTATTGTTTCACTACAGCTCGCCATGTTTCATGATTTGTCATAATTTTACATTGTGTGCCAATGTGTATCAAATTGATTCTTATGAATCTCAAAGTTTATAAATATCAACAAATTTTATTGCAACAAAAGTTCCAATTTCGTTGTGGTGTACATCATGATCGAGAATGCATCATGGTATTTCATTATGTGTTAGTGTGATTTAAATTGTTTCATGCGGTATGTAAAAGTTGGTATTTCAATTGTGTTCGGGTCATGAATGAGTTTAACAAAACATCTCATAGTTTTATGTACTCGGTGTTTCACCATGTTTCAGAATTTGAATTTTAAAACTTGTCAAAATATATTCAAAATGGTATTATTTTAAAGTCCTCGACATCATAAACACAAATGTGTAATTGGACTTTTTGGTTGAAAAGATAAAATAGATTTAAACTTGGGAATAAGATGAAAATGTATGTGATGATGAAGTGCAGCATCTCAGGACCAACACTATGCAAATCTAGCAAGCCCCGCTAGCCTCCGCATAATATCGATCCTAAGGCGCCACCTTCACACAATGTACACGTGAGAGTGTGCACACCATTTGGTGGAATGGTCGACATCACAACATAGATAAAAAATACTCTCTCTATTAGGGTGTATAGTTTTTGGCATGGAAATTAAAGAACACACATGGAAAGAAAATTTCACAAGTTCTAGGAAGATTACACCTGACTAATTGACATGAGAATCACTACAAGGATCTGGGTCTATTGCAACAAAACCGTTTGTTGCAATACATGCTGTTTCATGGCGATAAGTACCTATTGCCAGGAAACGAAATTCGTTGGCAGCCGTTGTGATTGGACACATGGTAATAGGTTATTACCACGAAAAAGCAACTGTGGCAATAAAGCATGCTATCGCAATATCAACGTGGGAAGTTGCCACATGTTTTCCCATGGCAATACTCATGATTTGTGGAGATAGCTTTAATGCAACATGTAACGAATCATGGCGACTGATATCTCGTAGCAATAGACATTTGTGGCAACAACCTATGCCAATGACGGCCGTTTCGTGGCGCATTACTCTTCCGTGGCAATAGTCAATTGTGGCAATACGACCACAATCCTTGTTTCCGTGGCATTAGGCATGTTGCCACGACCCACACTTGTGGCAATAAACTATGGCAACAATTCTTGTTTTCCTGGCATTAGGCATGTTGCCACGACCCACTTCACTTGTGGCAATGAACTTATGGCAACATATATTTCAGTCATCGTAACAGGAAATTGCAACATACTTGTTTTGGTGGTGATAAATAGGTACCACAACAGGTAAAATCTTTGTAGCAAGAAACTATTGCAACAATTTAAACTTTCCATGGCGATACTCTATTTCAATAAAACTTACTTTGGTGGCGCCAAACAGTTATCGCATCGTGAAAAAATTGTGGTGCCAAGCTATTGCGACAATATAAAGTGCTCCATTGCAACATCCTAGTGCAACAAAACAGGTAGGCGTAGCGACCGAGATATGGCACAACACTATGTTTGTAGTGGTGCTAGCATGTGGCAACCGAAAGTGGGTTGTGGTCATAGTCTATTGCAACCGTAAAAAAATACATGCTTTCAATTACAATATTCAAAACCATGCATATAATATGTAAATTCATAAAATTCATAATTCTCATAGCAAATACCCATCAAATGAAACTCAAATGTAATTTATCCATCCTAATTAAGTGCAAAGACTAAACTGTCCGTGATCTAGAGTCCAATCCAACTAGTTCTCTGGATCTTGCAATCAAGAAATAAAAAAAGTTCTAGTTAATGAGTCGAACATAACATACGCCATACAATTATTTCAGCCACATTGTTAAAAAGAACTATCGCCAACCTAACTGGACTAATACTGTGTCAGCAAGAATGTAATTGAGGGATCGGAACAACTATACAAGTTTAAATGTGTAAAGTATAAGCACAAGTACATCTACTAAAAGCTTCTCTTATGAGAAAAAACATTGCTTTACAACTTAAAGGTGCTGGGCTGAACCACCCAAAACACATGCTGCCACAAGGGCTGGTACATCAGCCTCCTATTCCACATAGTCGTTAGGTTCATACATCCTACCAAGACTAGCAAGCTCGTGAGCAGCAGAGTTTGCCGAGCAATGACATACATTTATTTCATAATAAGAAAACCATAATTTGAGTTGGTACTTAGTATCCTCAATAAGACCAGCATAGGCCGACGAGTCCACCTTATTGATATTCAGTGCGTCCATCAGGAGTTGCGAGTCTGTTTAAAAAACGACCCTCACGACCCACATATCAGCAGCAAGAGATATGGCATGGGGCATTGCAATGGAGTCAGCAGCAAAGGCATCACGCCCATGCTCATGACATCCTGCTCGTGCATACAGAATGGTGCCATCGTCCGATCGTACATCTAATAAAAGCTTCTGCGATTGATTTAAGTTGTGACTTGATGTATAGTTTCAGTAAAGTTCATGTCCCTAGCTAGCACATATTCGTTTTTTGTTTAAGTTGTGACACGATGCAGCAACAACACATGGTAAAAGAGAACAAGCAGCTAGCTAATTATGAAGGCCAATGACGTAGAAAATGCAGGTGAACATGAAGAGAAAGCAAGGTTGTGACTTACCATTCCTTTAAACATTCGAGAATTCCTTACTGCAGCTTGTATGAGCGCATTTGAAGAAATAGCAGTTGGCCTTGAACCTGGAGTCTTATTAGGACTAGATCTCTGTAACAGAATATTTTGCAAGTTTGGATTACTATTTTCTTTGTTGTCAACCCTCTTCGTAGGCACATGTAAATAGAAGTGCACTTTTAGCAATGCAAGTAAGCAACATAAACCTTACAAGGTCGCAAGCATGACTGTAATCACCTGTTGGGTTCCCATCTGTTGGCTCCATTATGCAAACTTTGCCATCATGTTTTTTTCAAAGTCCAGTCTTGATGTTCGCTCCTCTTCTAACAATCTTTCCCTTTCAACACGCTCTTCTTTTAACATCTCCTCAATTTGTTCTCTCTCAGCACGCTCCAAGTTAATCCTCTCTTGTGTGTTTGCACATTCAGCTTGTAGTTGATCTTGTAATTCATTGACCTGCTGGCTGAGCTAAGAGTTTTGCTCCTGGGTGGCTACTGTAGCACGACCTTGCTCCTCAATCTGGATATGAAACCTTTCAAAACCAGTTGAAGGTTTGGCCATGTATCCGTACCCACGAGCCTGTGATGACTTGCATTTCAGAGTGTCTTTGTATGTGGTCTGGAAAATATTGTTTTTCTGCTCACTTGAAAGTGGACCTTTAGTATCAGTTTCTTTGTTTTAACCTCTTCAAGTGCTCTGTCCTAAAAATGAAAGGAACAATTATGGAATAACCTATTGAAGTACACGATCCAACGCATGAATAATCCCAGCTGATGATCATTGAATAACTATGGAATAACCAAAAGCCAGTGTACCCACATAAACTTTCTGGGACTCTGTGTTAGACCATGTTCCATCGTTCGTGTGGGTGAGTTCCCATAGAGCAATACAATGTGGCTCTTCTCCAGTTTCCAAGTTTCTCTACAAGTAATATAACAATGAGATGCTTGAAACATGAAACCATATTCAGCAGCGAGGCATACATATTTTTTGGACTCGTACCTTCTCAAAACTTACTTGCGAGTAAGATTTTGATCCAATTATGTGTTTTGTCTTCTGTTTCTTACGGTTATCAGTGTTCTTTTGGCTGTGTTCCTAGCAATTCATTGAAATCGAATATAACAAGTCAGACAAGCCACTTCATCTTATCATATAGTAGAGAAACAGTGATCTTAGAGATAACCTGAAATTTTGAATCAGTGCCAAAGTACTCAATCATCCATTCCCACTCTTCTGGTTGTAAATCTTCCGGCAGATTAGCCAATCTAGCTATATCTGTTTTGTATGCCTTGTAAGTGGTGAAGGAAATATGCCCTAGAGGAAATAATAAAGTTATTATTTATTTTCTTATTTCATGATAAATGTTTATTATTCATGCTAGAATTGTATTAACCGGAAACTTAGTACATGTGTAAATAGTAAATACATAGACAAAACATAGTGTCCCTAGTATTCCTCTACTTGACTAGCTTGTTAATCAAAGATGGTTATGTTTCCTAACCATGGACATGTGTTTTCATTTGATGAACGAGATCATATCATTAGGAGAATGATGTGATGGACAAGACCCATCCATTAGCTTAGCATTATGATCGTTACAGTTTCATTGCTACTGCTTTCTTCATAACTTATACATGTTCCTCAAACTATGAGATTATGCAACTCCCGAACACCGTAGGAACACCTTGTGTGCTATGAAACGTCACAACATAAATGGGTGATTATTAAGATGCTCTACAGGTGCCTCCGAAGGTATTTGTTGGGTTGGCATAGATCGAGATTAGGATTTATCACTCCATTTTTCAGAGAGGTATCTCTGGGCCCTCTCGGTAATGCTCATCACTATAAGCCTTGCAAGCAATGTGAATAATGAGTTAGTTGAGGGATGAAGCATTACAGAATGAGTAAAGAGACTTGCTGGTAACGAGATTGAGCTAGGTATGTGGTACCGACGATCGAATCTCGGGCAAGTAACATACCGATGACAAAGGGAACAACGTATGTTATTATGCGGTTTGATCGATAAAGATCTTCGTAGAATATGTAGGAGCCAATATGAGCATCCAGGTTCCGCTATTGGTTATTGATCGGAGATGTGTCTCGGTCATGTCTACATAGTTCTCGAACCCGCACTAGTGCAGAACCGGGATTTAGCACCGGTTCGTAAGGGCCTTTAGTGCCGGTTCTGTAACCGGCACTAAAGGGTGGGTACTAAATCCCCCCCCCCCTTTAGTATCGGTTCGGCACGAACCGCCACTGAAGTACCACCACGTGGCACGAGCCAGGGCCGGGTGCGGGGAGACCTTTAGTACCAGTTGGTAACACCAACCGATACTACATGTTTGGGGGGGGGGGTTGGTTTTATTTTTTTATTTTTCCTTTAGTTTTGTGATTTCAATTTAATTTAGAGATTGTTTTTTACATTATAATGAGTTGTTAAATCATTAGGTAAAGTACCGTAGATTAGTTTCAACTGGATGCATGCATGGATCCTAGCTAAGTGATCAAAGTAAATGCCATATCCATATTACTTGATCACTTATATTAGGTGAGCAAGTAATATGGATATGGCATATACTTGATCACTTAGCTAGCTAGGATCCATCCAGTTGAAACTAATCTGCGGTTTCTTTCATAAATGATATAATAACTCATCATCATCATATTAATATAAAAACTATTGCATCATATATCATCACCAACAAGTTAACGGTACACTAGCTAGCTAAAAATCATTATAGTCGTCTTTACCACTATTTAATGATCATCATAGTCATTACCGCTATCTAATCACCACCAATACTAGCTGAAAGAAGAAACATTCACTTGTACCAGAAGGAAAGATACCATCGAGTTCAACATGGTCATGATTATATAAGCATTCATAAGACCACAAAAGCAAATCACTCTTTGAGATTAAGTTTAGGACGAAGAACACGGACATGAGAGGACAAGTACTAAGAGTGTAGCGACCAGACCTCAAACAGTCTAGTCTCTGTGCATCAGTGTCATCCCTGGATTGGTAATGTTGACATGCACAGTACTTGAGCATTTATAACAGAGTTCCAATCACACACTTATTACATCGAATTGTCTCAAAAGAGAACTTATTACAATAATATGGCTTAAGGCCATCTAAATAAGATAACAACGGAAGGCTTGGAAGATAAAGTGAGTCCATCAACTCCAACGACATAGCTAAGTGAACGACAAGGACCTATGGCACCTTACTCATCGTCTAAAAAGTCTGCAACATGATATGTTGCAGCCTGAAACGGGTCAACACATGGAATATGGTGGCAATGTAACACAAAGAGTAATGAACAGAGTAAATGCTATCACTACATGCATATATGGCTGGTGGAAAGCTCTATGGCTAAGTTTTGCATAAAGCCAATTTTTCCCTACAACAAAGGAATACATTTTATTTAACTATCATGGTGGTTGTAAAACATTGAGAAGGTTACTCCAACTCAATCCCAATTAAACAATATCAATTATCCCAATAAATTAATTTAGAGTGATGAGATCAACAAGATAATCCAAGAACCAGATACTCAAGATGTCCATAACCGGGACACGACTAACCGTGATTAGTTTGTACACTCTGCAGAGGTTTGCGCACTTTTCCCCACAAGACTCGACCTCCTCCGTTGAATTTCTCGCACTTCATGATGTTTGAGAAACGGATGACCAAGACACAATCTTTCAGAAGCATTAACTCTCTACTCCGGGTAGATAGTACCACCAACATCCCCTACATCTGCTAGTCTACCTCTTCAAGAGCTCATGCAACATACTCAACTATGCCAGAGCCCATAATGGCTTGTGGCTGCACACAGAAGTTTCTAGCATGAATAATCTTATGATCCCTTCGAGCCTGGGTGGCGAACCGTAGGATGATCACGCGGGTACTCCGGGATATCCTAGGACAACACTGGATTCTCCAGGTGCCCGCAACCAATCCACCCAGATGTGTATTTAAGTAGTCACCTTAAATTAACCATTAATTAGCAATACTCACATCTGTCATGGATACACTCACCCAAACCACGTCTACGAGCATAGCATAGCAATCCTGAGCATAACATAGAAGTAACTCCCAAAGGTTTGATAGTAAAAAGGTAATAGGTTCTACCTCATCATCTACTTACCAAACCCACATGTTATTCAGATCCTAACAATGCAATGTTTGAGGATTGAAACTAATGCATAAAAGCTGGGTAATAAAGGGATATGATCAAAGTGTTACTTGCCTTGCTGATGATCTGCAAAACCTAGAGACTCGTAGTAGCACACTTCGCACTCTGGGAATTCTATCGCAAATAAACAATAACATACATAAGCACTCAAACAAGAAGCATGGGTAAAGCTCAAATAAGAAGATATAACCAGAAAGTTCAACTAAAGAACTCCGGTTTGCAAAAAGAATCAAATCAAACGGAGCAACGAAACTCAGACTACGAACGAAACAAGCTTCCTTTACTAATCTGGGCTAAAGTAAAATTTTACAGTATCAAAATCATGTTCAAGTTAGTTAAACGGAAAGAGGGCTTCGAGATGAAGATTGAGGCGCTGGTTTCATCTAATTTGGATAAACGAGCAAAAAGTTATACTAGATCGAAGATCAGGGCAGAAATCGCGATCGAAAATAATCGCAAATAAACCCTGGAAAAAAACGAGACGAACAGGCTACCGAACGAACGTTCGTTAATAGATCTTAAACGGTGAACAACATTCGTTAAAACGAATGAACGGACGAATGTTCGCTAAATAAATAAACTGACAAAAACGAACCGATCTATTCTAAAAAAACAGATCTAGGTTTTCTAAAAGAAACGAACGGTTAACCAAAAAAAAAATGACAGCGGCGGCGGCTACCTCCGGCGGGGTCGGGTGGCGGCGGCAGGCGGCTCAGGCGGGCGGGGCGGCGGCGACGCGGCCCGGGGTCCGAGGCGGGGCTAGGGTTCAGGCGGGGCTGGCGGCGCTGCGGGCTATAGGGCCTCGCCTTATAAAGGGCCGGCCGGGAGAGTCCGGCTCGGGCACGACCCGTTAGGTTGGTGCACGTTTTTATTTTTTAAACGGACATAGAAAAACAAACAAAAGAAATACTAAACGGAGTCCAAAAATCCTGAAATAAATTTTCACGGTCCTCTAATAATATTCCGGACAAAGTGAACATTTGTTTGGGCTACTAATGCAATTTTGAAAAAACGCATTTTTTCCTAATTCAAATAAAATAGCAATAAAAGTCCAAATAAAATCTTTAATTGATTTTAACTTTTTTTCCTCCAATATTTCTTTTATTTTGGCGATGTCAGTTTTTCCCTTCTCTTTTATTTTATATTGGAAATATTTTTGGAGATGAAAAATAATTAAAACCAAATCGACCCTCTTTTCAATATTTGAGAAAATTCAAATATGAAAATAATTGAAACCCCCAACTCTCTCCGTGGGTCCTTGAGTTGCTTAGAGTTTCTAGGATCAACCAAAATGCAATTAAAATATGATATGCATATGATGACCTATGTATAACATTCCAAATTGAATATTTGGAATGTTACAAACCTACCCCCTTAAGATGAATCTCGCCCTCGAGATTCGGGTTGGCTAGAAAATAGGTGTGGGTGGTCCTTGTGTAGGTCTTCCTCTCGTTCCCAGGTGGCTTCTTCCTCGGTATGGTGGCTCCACTGAACTTTGCAAAACTTGATAACCTTGCTGCGTGTGACTCGACTGTCAAACTCGAGAATCTTCACTGGTTTCTCCTCGTAGGTCAAATCACTATCCAGCTAAATCGCTTCCAGTGGCACTGTATCTCTCAGAGGAATATCGACCATCTCTGCATGGCACTTCTTCAACTGGGAAACGTGAAACACATCATGAACTCCTGGCAATCCTTCTGGCAATTCCAGCTTGTAAGCAACTTCTCCCATATGTTCCAAAACTTTGTATGGTCCCAGAAAACGTGGTGCTAACTTTCCCTTGACTCCAAATTGCTTAACTCCTCGAAGTGGGGACACACGAAGATATACTTTGTCTCCGACTTCGTAAAGTGTCTCCTTGCGTTTAGAATCCGCATAACTCTTCTGCCTGGACTAGGCTACTTCGAGTCTGTCGCAAATCAACTTAACCTTCTCTTCAGACTCCTTAATCAAACCTGGTCCAAACAACTGACAGTCTCCAACTTCATCCCACAATAACGGTGTCCTGCACCTCCTTCCGTACAAGGCTTCGAAAGGTGCCATCTTCAAACTAGCTTTATAACTGTTGTTATAAGATAACTCTGCATACGGAAAATTGTCGTCCCAACTAGATCCATAATCTAGTGCACAAGCTCTCAACATGTCCTCCAGAATCTGATTGACTCTCTCGGTCTGTCCATCCGTTTGTGGATGAAAGGCTGTACTGAACTCTAGCCTGGTAGCCAAAGTCTCATGTAACTGATTCCAGAACTTTGAGGTAAACTGGGTTCCTCTATCTGATACAATGGTCCTCGGAACTCTGATACAATGGTCCTCGGAACTCCATGCAGACATACGATTCTGGTCATGTATATCTTTGCCAACTTAGCACTGGTATAGGTGGTCTTCATTGGGATGAAATGAGCTACTTTAGTCAAGCGGTCGACTATAACCCATATAGAGTCATAGCCTGCACGAGTCCTGGGCAATCCCGTGATAAAATCCATGCCAAGCTTGTCCCACTTCCATTCGGGTATCGGCAATGGCTGTAGCAATCCTGCTGGCTTCTGATGCTCTGCCTTAACTCTCTGACATACATCACATACTGCTACATACTCAGCAATATCCTTCTTCATTCCTGTCCACCAGAAACTTTCCTTCAAATCCAGATACATCTTGGTGTTTCCTGCATGAATCGAATATGGCGAATCATGGGCCTCCTACAGAATCAACTTCCTGATCTCGGGGTCATTAGGCATGTATACGTGATCCTCAAACCATAAAGTATCATGCTCATCCTCACGAAATACTTTAGCCTTTCCTTTACTCATCCTTTCATTTATCTCAGCAATCTCCTTGTTAGTCTTCTAGGCTTCTCTGACATTTTCCATCAAAGTGGAATTAATTTCCAATGCTGCTACCTAACCTGTCGGAACTATCTCCAAACGTAGCTCGTGAAGATCCTCTGCTAACTCCTTGGGTAATCCTTCGGTCATGAGCGTATTAACATAACTCTTGCAACTCAACACATCGGCTACTACATTAGCCTTTCCGGGATGATAGTGCAATTTCATATCATAATCCTTAATGAGCTCCAGCCATCTCCTTTGCCTGAGGTTCAACTCCTTCTGCGTGAAGATATATTTCAAACTCTTATGATCCTTGTATACCTCATAGTGGTTTCCGATGAGGAAATGTCTCCATTTTTTCAATGCATGCATTACGGCTGCTAACTCCAAATCGTGTGTAGCATAATTTAACTCATGAGGTTTAAGCTGTCATGAGCCATAGGAAACAACTCTTCCCTCCTGCATAAGCACTACTCCAAGTCCTCGACGTGAAGCGTCGCAATACACTTGATAATCCTTTTGTTGATCCGGAAGAATCAGCACTGGGGCTGTAACCAAACGTTTCTTTAACTCCTGAAAACTGGCTTCACACTCCTCAGTCCATTTGAACTTGGTGTCCTTCTTCAACAACTCTGTCATGGGCTTTGCAATCCTGGAGAAATTCTCTATGATCCTCCGATAATATCCTGCAAGTCCAAGAAAACTCCTAATCTCTCCAACTGATGTGGGTGCTACCCATTTAGTCACATATACAACCTTAGTGGGGTCTACTGCTATTCCTTCTCCGGATATAACATGTCCGAGAAATCCAACTTCCCTCAACCAAAACTCACATTTGCTGAACTTGGCATATAACTGATGTTCCCTGAGCTTCTCGAGAACCAAACGCAAATGTTCCTTATGCTCCTCTTCATTCTTCGAGTAGACCAATATATCATCAATGAACACCACTACAAACTTATCCAAAAACTCCATAAACACCTTGTTCATCATGTTCGTGAAATAGGCTAGCGCATTAGTCAGACCAAATGACATAACGGTATACTCGTATAGCCGTACCTTGTGGTAAAAGCTGTCTTAGGTATATCCTACTCTTGAATCTTCAGCTGGTGGTATTCTGATCGCAGATCGATCTTTGAAAATACTTTAGCTCCTTGCAACTGGTCAAAAAATCATTGATCATTGGTAGTGGGTACTTGTTCTTGATCATCACTTCATTCAACGCACGATAATCAACAACTATCCTTAATGATCCATCCTTCTTCTCCACTAGAAGTACTGGGGCTCTCCAAGGTGACGAGCTTGGTTAAATGTAACCTTTATCCAGTAACTCCTTAATCTGCTTCCTAATTTCCTCCAAATCCTGTGTGGGCATCCGATACGGTCTCTTTGATATTGGCCCAATGCCTGGCAAAAGCTCAATCAAAAACTCAATGTCTCTATCTGGTGGCATGCCTGGCAACTCCTCCGGAAATACGGGGTAATCCTTCACCACTGGTACTTCCTCCTGTACAACTCCTGATAAGGAATTCACTTGAGTCCTCTTCGGCACATGCCGGGATACATACTTGATCCTTCTTCCTTCTGGGGTAGTGAGAAATATCGACTTACTCACACAATCAATGTTCCCTCCATACTTCGATAACCAATCCATGCCTAATATTACATCCAATCCTTGTGACTCCAATATTGTTAGGTCTGAGGGGAACACGTAGTTACCAATCCTTAAGGGTAATCGATCACACCATAGGCTGGCCATATACTCTGCTCCTGGCGAGGTTACTAACATGGGTGACCTAAGAGCTTGGGTTGGCAGGTGATACTTATCCACAAATCCCCTTGATATGTATGAATGCGATGCACCAGTATCAAAAAGAACGATTGCAGTAAATGACTTAACCAAAAACTTACCTATAACTGCTTCTGGGTGCTCTTCAACCTCCTTCACGCTAATGTGGTTCACTTGTCCCCTATTGAAAGGGTTGAGCTTCTTCCCAGAGCTTCCATTGCCATTTCCATTCTTTGTTTCAGAACACTCAGTGGCGTAGTGTCCATTCTTCCCGCACTTGAAACGAGTAATGTGACTTAAATCCTTCTTGGTGGGCGTTGTTGGGTTGGAACGGTTCTGGCTGCTGCTTCCTCCATTCCCATTCCCATTCTTGGGACCACTATGGTTATGCAAACTTCCTCCATTGGAATTATGGCCTCTGTGGTTATGGTGAATGTGTCCTCCTGAGTTTGGGGTAAAACGAGGTCTCTGCTGAGCTCCTGAATTGTACTTCCCTTGTCCATACTTCCTTTTCCGGCTATCTATCTGTTGCTGCTTTCCTTCGATCATAAGAGCTCTGTCTACCAACTCCTGGTAGTTGTTGATTGTTGCCACCATCAACTGCATGCTCAACTCATCATTCAATCCTTCCAGAAACTTCTCCTAGTTAGCAGCATCAGTTGCTACGTCATTAGGGGCATAACGGGCTAACTTACTAAACTCATCCACATACTGGCCCACTGTGCGTCCTCCTTGGAGCAAGTTGCGGAACTCACGCTTCTTCATGTTCATAGCTTCTGCTGAAACATGGACAGTGCAGAAAGCCTGCTGAAATTGATCCCATGTAACAGTGTCAATGGGGTAAGTGGCTGTGAAATTCTCCCACCATGATGCTGTGGGTCCATCAAGCTGATGTGCGGTAAAACGCACTCTCTTCGCATCTGTGCATCCTGCAGTGGTGAGTTCCCTTCCAATATAACGGATCCAATCATCTACAACAATCGGCTCGGTGCTACTAGAGAACATCGGCGGATTCAACCTTAGGAAACGGGCTAAGTGATCAACAGGTGGTGGTGGTGGTGGGTTGTTGTTGTTGTTGTTGTTGCCTTGATTCTGATTCTGAACTAGTAGCTGCATCAAGCTATTCTGCTGCTGGATCAACTGAGTGAGCTCCAGTGGGAAGGCAAATCCATTGTCTCGTCTCGGAGGCATCTGATGGGTTTAGAAAAGATGAGAGAACGGAATAGAATGAGGTCTAAAGGGAAACCACTACCCATATGCACATGAGACAAACACAATCATATCACATCAATCAATTCAAACAAGGGCTTACAATCGATCTAACTATCGTTAAAAGTGCTCGGACTATTCTATATACATGGGGGAATACTACTAATAATATGGTGGTCGACTAGAAGTTTTGATCGGTGGAAGACTCCATGATATCTGCTCCAGCTTCATCAACGTAGTCATCATCGCTATCGTCAGGGTTAGAATCAGTGTCATCGATGATGATGTAGTCCTCTAAATGAATGTCCTTGGAATGGTCGTCATCTCCTCCTGGCGCGGGGTCTCCCATGAATACTCCTAGCTTCCTTGTCAGGTCGTCATTCTTCTCCACTAGTATCATCATTTCCTCCTCATATCCGTCGCGTGTAGACTTGAGTTCCTCTTCTAGCTCCGTAATCCTGGTCATTTCCTTCTTTAGATCTATCATACTTGCGCACATCTGGTTCTCCTGGCGGCGAATGTGTTGGTTTAATTCCTGGATGAAAGCTACAATGGACCTATCCCTCCTGGTGCTGATCATCTCCCATTGCTCATCTCGGCACCCACATATCTAGTAAATAGTGTCCTTAAGCTCCTTGTGATAAACTTCTCCAATGCGTCCCATGGCAATGTGGGCTGCCATGCTCTTTCCTAGACTCCAGGTTGGTGCATCAAAGGAAAACTCTATGGGCTCAGTAACTGGCATGAATGTCCTTCCTGAAACTTGAACTCGAATCATCCAACACTACTCTTCTGGAATAGTGGCGATGTAGGTCCCGGTGAAGCTTGGTATTCCAATGTTCAGGTACCTAGTAACTTCCTTCAAGTGTCGTCCAAAAGGAGTGTCTTCATCCAGTTGTGTAAACTTGTTCCTTGAGTCCGCCATCCTATAGAGTGGAAAAAGGAGAGGAGTCAGAAATGAGTAGAGAGAAGTGACCTATGGTTTAACTTAGTGGTCGTGTCCTACAATCAGCGTGTGCTCTGATACCATCTTGTAGCAACCAGACCTCAAACAGTCTAGTCTCTGTGCATCAGTGTCATCCCTGGATCAGTAATGCTAACACGCACAGTACTTGAGGATTTATAACAAAGTTTCAATCACACACTTATTACATCGAATTGTCTCAAAAGACAACTTATTACAATAATATGGCTTAAGGCCATCTAAATAAGATAACAGCGGAAGGCTTGGAAGATAAAGTGAGTCCATCAACTCCAACGACATAGCTGAGTGAACGACAACGACCTATGGCACCTTACTCGTCATCTAAAAAGTCTGCAACATGATATGTTGTAGCCCGAAATGGGTCAGCAGATGGAATATGCTGGCAATGTAACACAAAGAGTAATGAACAGAGTAAATGCTATCACTACATGCATATATGGCTGGTGGAAAGCTCAATGGCTAAGTTTTGTATAAAGCCAATTTGTCCCTACAACAAAGGAATAAATTTTATTTAACTATCAAGGTGGTTGTTAAACATTGAGAAGGTTCCTCCAACTCAATCCCAATTAAACAATATCAATTATCCCAACAAATTAATTTAGAGTGATGAGATCAACATGATAATCCAAGAACGAGATACTCAAGATGTCCATAACCGGGGACACAGCTAACCATGATTAGTTTGTACACTCTGCAGAGGTTTGTTCACTTTTCCCCACAAGACCCGATCTCCTCCATTGAATTTCTCGCACTTCATGATGTTTGAGAAACGGATGACCGAGACACAGTCTTTCAGAAGCATTAACTCTCTACTCCGGGTAGACAGTACCACGTACATCCCCTACATCTGCTAGTCTACCTCTTCAAGAGCTCACGCAACATACTCAACTATGCCAGAGCCCATATTGGCTTGTGGCTGCACACGGAAGTTTCTAGCAAGAATAATCTTATGATCCCTTTGAGCCTGGGTGGCAAACCGTAGGATGATCACACGGGTACTTCGGGATATCCTTGGACAACACTGGATTCTCCAGGTGCCCGCAACCAATCCACCCAGACGTGTATTTAGGTAGCCACCTTAAGTTAACCATTAATTAACAATACTCACATCTGTCATGGATACACTCACCCAAACCACGTCTAAGAGCATAGCATAGCAATCCCGAGCATAACGTAGAAGTAACTCCCAAAAGTTTGATAGTAAAAAGGCAATAGGTTCTACCTCATCATCTACTTCCCAAACCCACATGTTATTCAGATCCTAACCATGCAATATTTGAGGGTTGAAACTAATGAATAAAAACTGGGTAATAAAGGGATATGATCAAAGTGTTACTTGCCTTGCGGATGATCTGCAAAACCTAGAGACTCATAGTAGCACGCTTCGCACTCCGGGAATTCTATCGCAAACAAACAATAACATACATAAGCACTCAAACAATAAGCACGGGTAAAACTCAAATAAGAAGATCTAACCAGAAATTTCAACTGAAGAACTCCGGATTGCAAAAAGAATCAAATCAAACGGAGTAACGAAACTCAAACTACGAACGAAACAAGCTTCGTTTACTAATCTGGGCTAAAGTCAAATTTTACGGTATCAAAATCATGTTCAAGTTGGTTAAATGGAAAGAGAGCTTCGAGACGAAGATTTAGGCGCTGGTTTCATCTAATTTGGATAAACGAGCAAAAAGTTATACTAGATCGAAGATCAGGGCACAAATCACGATCGAAAATAATCGCAAATAAACCCTAGAAAAAAAACCTAGACGAACAGGCTAACGAACGAACGTTCGTTAAAAGATCCTAAAAGGTGAACAGCGTTCGTTAAAACGAACGAATGGACGAACGTCCGCTAAATAAATAAATCGACAAAAAACTGAACCGATCTATTCTATAAAAACAGATCTAGGTTTTCTAAAAAAACCGAATGGTTAACCAAAAAAAAAGGACGACGGCGGCGGCTCCCTTCGGCAAGGTCAGCGGCTCCGGTGGCTCCGGCGAGGTCGGGCGGCGGCGGCAGGTCCGGCGGGCGGCACGACTAGGAAAACGCTTATAGATAGAAGTTTACCAGTAGTGTTTGTTTATGACCCCATGCTACTAGTAGTTAGTAGTAGCGCTGCCCAGAAATAGTGCTACTGGTAACTGTTAGCAGCAGCGCCTGTTATCTAGCCCCACGCTACTGCTAAGTGTAAAACACCACACCCCCTGATCAATAAATGTTAGCAGCGCTTTTTGCCCAACCTGCGCTACAGCTAGTGGGCTTAGCAGTAGCGCTGGCCTATTGCCCGCGCTGCTGTTAAGCCCACTACGTCCCCCCGCGCGCCCCCAGCCCGGCCTCATCTCTCACTCGCACTCCGCACTCCTCCCTCACCCCCCCGCGCGCCGCCGTCGACCCCCGCGCACTGCCGTCTCCCGCGCCGACCCTCCTCTCTGCGTCGGCCGCCCTCACTCGCGCCGGCCCTCCTCCCCGCCAGTCGCCCAGCTCCCCCGCGTCGGCCTCCTCCTCTGCCCGCCGCCCCGGCCCCCGCGCCGGCCCTCCTCCACTGATATGTACTCCTCCCTCCTTCCTCCTCCCCCCTCCCTCCCTAGCTATAGTTATTAGAGTAGTTATTTTTAAATCCTATGTAGTTGAAAAAATGTAGGTTATTAGAGTAATGTAGGTTATGATCAAACCCTTGCTAGGACAGATTAGGTATGAACCCTAGTTAATTCGTATGAACCCTAGGTTTTTAAATTTAGCTAGGTTTTAAAGTTAGGACAAAAATTCAGCTAGGTTTTTAATTAGGTGTAGTTAATAGAATTTAGGTGTTTTAAGTGTATTTAAAAGAGTTTTAGGTATTTTAGTTGTTTTAGGTGTAGTTAACAGAATTTTAGGTGTTTTAGTTGTTTTAGGTGTAGTTAACAGAATTCTAGGTATTTTTTTAGTTAAAGCAATTGTTGTTATTTTTTTAGTTAAAGCATTTTTTCCTGTTATATGCAAATTTGCAGTGGACATGTCATATTTTTCCGAGTGGCCTAGGTTTTGCCAAAAATGTCAATTCGTTTACGTTCTGGCAAATTTCAGGCGCTCGATATGTCCTGTTTTTAGCAAAGGTCATGCCAAATTTTGCTAAGTGTTTATTAATTTTGTTTTCATAATTAAGCATTTTGTTCTCGATGTCGACGATGTCTATCCCGCATCCTTGTCGTTGACTCGGCGGAGGACTCCTGGTTGAGCCGAGGGGCCATGTCCGGGACTGGGCTCCGCCGGGCTGGTACTGGGTTGTGCTAACTTCTGGTGAGCGCAACTTAGTGAGGAGCCAGCCCGTCGTCGACCCGGAGCTTCTTTGGTGGCGGTCACGTGGGCCTGCATCGGTGGAGAGGCTTGAGTCCCCTGCGCAGGTGGTACAACACCGTGTCACGGAGGAGAACGCGCACGTCCAATGCTACTTGGTTGCGTTGGCGAACGGCCGGTTCTCCAATACCTGGCAGTTTCTTTGGGGATCTCACCAGAGCTATGATCCGGTGATGGTTCCTTCTCTTTGGGTGTCCACCACGGTACACTGAACATAGAGGAGCTATTATTCGAGATGTATTAGTGATATTATATGATGATCTTTGCTACAAACTACTATATATGTATTCGATGATGGCTTATTAATTACCTATTAGTTATTTGCTTATTGAATGCAAAAGATGAGCGCGGTTTGTGCTACAAACTACTATATATGTATTCATGATGGATTATATGATGATCTTTGCTACAAACTACTACAAACTACAAATTTTAGGTGTTTTAGTTGTTATATGATGATCTTTGCTACAAACTACTATATATGTATTTGATGATGGATTATTAATTACCTATTAGGAAATGTCTGACGATGAAAGGGAATTCGCTATGTGCGTTTGCTGCGAAGATAAGCGCGGTATGTGCGACAGGCCTCACCTGGTAGAAGGTCGGCGCTTCAGTATCAAGCTCCAAGAGTACTTCGATGCTGATACGGTATGCAACGATGACGAGTGTTTTTTGTTATTTTTGCACGACTTCTCTGCTTCTTCAACGTGTAATTTCCGTCTTTTACAATTCGACTAGCTTATCCCATGCCATGCAAGACGCTATGTCTTGGAGAAGATGGGTTTTGAAGATCATGAAAGCACGAAGACAAAGATAATTCAACTAAGGACCCATCATGGTTATGATTTTGCTGTAAAACTATACAATTCTGTGAACTCATCCAATTTTGGTTGCCCGAAATGGGAAGCCCTTTCCAAGGCATATGATTTTCATGAGGGTATGCTTCTCACCTTCGATCTTGGTGATCCTGACATCAACGAAAATGATATGACCATTTGGGCCCTTGTTGACATGCTTCCAGTTCTACCGCTGTGTGAGTTTCTTAAACATATTTACTATATTGTTTATTTCAAAATATTTGACAGCTTATTTCCATTGACAGCTTATTTTCATTCTTCAAAAAATGTACGGAAGATGGTAGACAGAACCTACTACTACAATGATGAAGCACAATTAACTTATAAGGAGAAAGATGGTCTTATCACATTTTTTACTGATCTTGAGAATTACAATAGCTATTATCGAATTCCTCAAAATTATGGTCCATATGTGCCACTAGTGCATGCGGTGTGCTACGGTAACATCAATGGAGATATCATGGTAAGATTTTCTACTATTACGACATCCGTGCATCTTTTGCATAAATTTTTCTAAAACTAGACTACATTGCTAACTACAAAGTTATTACTATGTTTTTGAACAGAAAATCCCGATGGATTGTGTGCCTCATCTGATGTTGCGAAGAGGTCGCGTTGATGTTATGAGCTTACGGCCACCACGGCCAGGTCAGCCACAGTATCCACATCAC
The DNA here is from genome assembly GCF_002162155.2 of Triticum dicoccoides. Classification (NCBI taxonomy): domain Eukaryota; kingdom Viridiplantae; phylum Streptophyta; class Magnoliopsida; order Poales; family Poaceae; genus Triticum; species Triticum dicoccoides. The sequence goes on from NC_041385.1 coordinate 84,621,570, forward strand.
TCCTGTCCATACCAGATTTCTAAAAGCGAGGAAGCCATGATAATAAATGATTGGAAAAATGTTTAACCATCGTAGAGAGCTACTTGGAAGCAACATTGTGCGTAGGCCAAGACTTGGAGACAGGATGATCTCCGTTCTTCATTATGGAGAGTTCAGTTTCCTTAATGAAGAGTCAATGCCTATCTTGTTTTATGATATTTTACCTAAGAGAGGGTAGAGTAGGTCCTATGAGAGGAGTAGGTCCTAGGTAGAATGTGTTATTATGTGCTATAATGTGTTAGAGTTGATGAGGAGGATGAGGAGTTGTGATTATGACTAGTGACCAACTTGTTATATATATGATGTCTCATTGACGAACATTGTTTGGTGGTGATGACTAGTGGTAATGAATATGCTATTTAAACAGACTAGTTCATGATGAGTTGTTATTGTATAAAAGATATATCTGTTTAAACATGTACAACGCCAAAATATTAAAAAAAGACATAAATGTTAGCAGTAGCGCTCGCCTAAAAACGCGCTACTAGTACTTGAACTTACCAGTAGCGCTGGTCTAGAAACGCGCTACTGCTACAAAATAGATGTAGCGCCGTAGGAGTAGCGCTGGTGCCTACGCTACTGGTAGCAAAAAAACCAGCGCTACTAGTAAGCTTTTCTCTAGTAGTGCGGGGCGACGATGCGAGGCGGCTGCGGCAGCGGCGGCGCAGTGCGGGGTCCAAGGCAGGGCTAGGGTTCGGGTGGGGCTCCCGGCGCTGCGGGCTGTCGGGCCTTGCCTTATAAAGGGCCGGCCGGGAGAGTCCGGCTCGGGCACGACCAGTTAGGTTGGTGCGCGTTTTTTTTGACGAACGCAGAAAAACAAACAAAAGAAATACTAAACAAAGTCCAAAAATCCTGAAATAAATTTTCACGGTCCTCTAATAATATTGCGGACAAAGTGAACATTTATTGGGCTACTCATGTAATTTTGAAAAACACATTTTTTCCTAATTCAAATAAAATAGCAATAAAAGTTTAAATAAAATCTTTAATTGATTTTAACATTTTTCCTCCAATATTTCTTTTATTTTGGAGAAGTCATTTTACCCCCTCTCTTTTATTTTATATTGGAAATATTTTTGAAGAGGAAAATTAATTAAAACCAAATTGATCCTCTTTTCAATATTTGAGAAAATTCAAATATGAAAATAATTGAAACCCCCAACTCTCTCCGTGGGTCCTTGAGTTGCTTAGAGTTTCTAGGATCAACTAAAATGCAATTAAAATATGATATGCATATGATGACCTATGTATAACATTCCAAATTGAAAATTTGGGATGTTACAAAGAGCATGCTAATCACTCCTGCTGCTCTCTCTCAGGTAAAATAGCATAGAACATGTATAGCTCTCCTGATTCATCATATTGGAGCATGCAGATGAACTTGTCTCCTAATCGTGGGTTGCACTTCTGATTGCTGCCCCTAGTACTTCTCTGCGATCGTTCACAATTTTGCTCCAATCTTTCACTATTCAGCATTCCTCGCTATTAGAAATCCTGAATGCACTAAAGTGCATTGTAGGATGTCTTGGCCGTAAGCTAACCATTCTCATGCGACCTTTAGTCTCGATCCACTGAGGCACAATATTCATCGGGAGTCCCTGTTGAAGAACATCGTATAGTAACATACTTAGCAATGAAGTTTAGCTTAAAAAAATAATGTATGCAAAAGATGCACTGAGGAAAAATAGTAAAAATCTTACCATCTTTCCTAAATAGATGTGACCGTAGGTCAATACAATCACTATTGGTCGCATGTTTTGAGTACTAAGATTTCCAAATTCAGGAAAATAATTTCTCTTGACAGCATCAAGATCCTCAAGCCATGAAGCATAATGACTTATCTCCTTGCAGTTTAGTTCAGCCCCGGGACAGTGGACGGTCCTGTCTACCAAGCGCTGGACATGTTTGCTTAATGGAAATAAGTTGTCAATAGAAATTAGTTGTCAACTATTTTTGAAAAAACAATATCGAAGACATAAATATGGTTGAGAAACTCACATAATGGTAGAACTGGAGGCGTCTGCACATCGACCCAAATGTCTCTATTACCTTCAATATCATCTTCGGGACGAATATCAAACATGATAAACATATCAGGCTCAAATGCATAAGCCTTGCATAGTGTTTGCCAAGTTTTGCATTCAAAATAGGTGTAGGTGTCTACATTGTATAATTTGACGTTGAAGGTATAACCATGCTCGGTATTCAAGTAAACTCTCTTTACCTCCATAGTTTTGTTAGGACTGAAACCTATCTTATCGAAGACAAAAATTCTTGCATGGCAGGGGATATGCTAGTAGAATAGTGAAAATTTAAAATTATAACTTGAAGCAAATGAAGCATAAGTCATGCATATGCTTAATTACGAAAAAAAACTTGTCGTTGTGACTTACTGTATCCACTTCGAAGGTCTCATCCAGCTTGATGCTGAAGCACCTATCATCAACTAGGAAATTTCTATCGCACAAGCCACGTTGGTCTTTGCAGTATTCGCACATAATGAAATTGTTTTCGTCGTCAGACGACATTTCCTATGTTCATAGGTGAAACATTAAACACTTATTAATTATATTAATTCAACTAATTAAACTAGTTCTATTAATTCAACTAGTTCAACTAATTAATTCAACTAAGCACTTACTAAAAATATACCTAAATAAAGTAGCTCAACTAATTCAACTAATGCAACTAACTAGTTCAACTAATTAATTAAACTAAACTAGTTCTATTAATTTTCTTACTAAAAATAAAGTAGCTATTTCTATATACTAAAATTTTAATTAGATGATCAAATCTCATATACCTAAATTTCATATATATCTAATTCATATAACATTAATATAAATTCATCTATGACTAAAAGTATAAAAAACTAACTCATCTAACATTATCTAATTCATATATAATCTAACATTTATATAGTCTAACATTTAACATTAAACATTTGTGTGTGTGTGTGTGTGTGTGTTTGTGTGTGTGCGTGTGTGTGTGCATGTGCACAGAGAGACCGCCGATGAGCGGCAGGGGGCCGGCCGGGGCGCGCGGTCGATCTTATAGCGGGGCGACGACCGGCGATGCGAGGCGACATGGCTGGGCTGGGGCACCGACGGGAAGCGCGTGACGGGGGCGGCGACGACGGCGACGGGGGCGGCGCAGGGACGGAGGGGCGGTGATGGGGGCGCCGACAACGGCGACGGGGGCGGCGATGACGGTGACGGGGGCGATGACGGGGGTGGCGCGGGGACGGGCGCGATGAATAGATGAACAGATGATAACTGAAATTTTCGTAAGTGCTGCTTATATAGGGAAGGCCTTTAGTACCGGTTGGAGCCAGGAACCGGTACTAAAGGTCAAATTTAGTACCGGTTCGTGGCTCCAACCGATACTAAAGACCCGACCTTTAGTATCGGTTGGAGCCAGGAACCGGTACTAAAGGGGGTGCGCTCCCGTTTCACGGTGCACAATGTTTAGTCCCACCTAGCCGAGAAAAATGCAGCCGCACTGGTTTATAAACCCAGCCGCGGCTGCTCCTTCGAGCTCCACTCTAATGCAGGCCTCTGGGCCTAACTTTGCCGTGCTGCCTTGTGAGCCTGTTGGGCCTTATGGGCCTACATAAGCACACCTAAGGCCGAGCAGGCCCACTGGGCAACGCGGAAATAAATTTTTATATAGTTTTTTTTTCTTTTGTGGTTTATATATTTTCTTCTATTTATTTCTGAGTAGTTTTTTTGCTGTATTTAGATTTTCTTTGTGAATATTTTTGCTTTAGGTACAAAAAATTTGAATAGTTTAAATTTGAATTATTTGAAATTTGTGTGAATCACTAGTTCGTTTTGTAGTGCTTTTCAATTTCACGATCATTTAGTTCTCAAAACAAATCAGTAATGAATGAAAAATAGCAAATGATGCCAGAAAGGGTTGAAAGTTGATGACATGGCCTTGAATCGATTTTAGACCGCAAAAAAGTCCGAAGTTGTAATAAGTTATTAAAATTTTGAATAGCCGGTGTACGAGATGAGTTTTTGTCCGAAACCCTGATACTTCGAAAGAGATTGTCCAGTTTGTACACAAAGTGCATCCAGTTTTTGCCGTAACCCTCTCTACTTTTTTGCACATGATATGCGGGTGAAATGATGATACCATGCCAAGTTCCAACCTTTTTAGAGTTCATTTTGTAGTGATTTTCAATTTCACGGTCATTTAGGTCTCAAAACAAATCAGTAAATGAATGAAAAATAGCAAATGATGCCAGAAAGGGTTGAAAGTTCATGACATGGCCTTGAATCGTGCATACTGAAGCTAAGCAACGTGCAGGTGAGCACTACGCCTCTTCTTCATCGTCTCTGCACTCAGGGCTTATAAACCCTGATACTTCGAAAGAGATTGTGTAAACATGTAAAAATATACATAAAAATACATTGATTAGTACCGCCTTTCAGCCGACACGTGCTACTGCTACAGAGAAATACATCAAAAATACATTGATCATCAATGATCTTTTTGTGCACAATCTGAATTGTCAATATGAGTCCTCACCGGTTTAGAAACCGGAGAAGACTCATATTGTGGCCACAAATTCTACACATAGAGTTCAATGAAGACCAAGTGGTTGTTATAGTTTGAGATGTAACATATTTAAGGTGGTAAAAACTCTGTTAGCAGAGCGAGGTGGGACTAAAAAACCGTCGAAGAATGAATCAACTAGAAACCTCTAGTACCGGTTTGTGGCATGAACCAGTACTAAAGGTGCTGGTGGGGCCCCAGCCTGACCACAGCCTGCCACAAGCTCTTTAGTACCGGTTCGTGGTAAGAACTGATACTAAAGGTTCTCCATGAACTGGTACTAATGAGCTTCGCCCCCTAGCTGTTGGCACCGGCACTAATGATCACATTAGTGCTAGTTCTGTTACAAACCGGGACTAATGTGCTTCACATTAGGCCCTTTTTCTACTAGTGCCATAGGGTCCGCACGCTTAACGTTCGATGACGATTTGTATTATGAGTTATGTGTTTTGATGACCTAAGTTTGTTTGGAGTCCCGGATGAGATCACAGACGTGACGAGGAGTCTCGAAATGGCCGAGACATAAAGACTGAGATATTTGAATGCTATATTCAGACATCGGAATGGTTTCGGAGAAGTTCGGGTATTTTCCGGAGTACGGGTAGGTTACCGGAAACCCCCGAGGAGTTGCCCCCCCACGCCCAGTTTGAACTGGACAAGGGGTTGGGGGCACGGCCGCCCTTCTCCCTTCCTTTCCCCCTCTCCTTTAGGTGGAATCCTACTAGGACTTGGAGTCCTAGTAGGACTTGATGACCCACAAGTGTATGGGGTCAATTGTAGCCCTTTTTTATAAGTAAGAGTGTTGAACGCAACGAGGAGCAGAAGGAAATGACAAGTGGTTTTAAGCAAGGTAATGTCTGCAAGTGCTAAAATTGTAAGTAGCGGAGTAGTTTGGTAGCAAGATAATTTTTAACAAGCAAGTAACAATAGTAGTAACAAAAGTGCAGCAAGGTAGCCCAATTCTTTTGAGGCAAAGGACAGGCCAAAACGGTTTCTTATGATAAGCAAAGTGTTCTTGAGGGTACACAGGAATTTCATCTAGTCACTTTCATCATCTTGGCTTAATTCGTGTTCGGTACTTTGATAATTTGATATGCGGGTGGACCGGTGCTTAGGTGACATTCTTACTTGAACAAACCTCCTACTTATGATTAACCCTCTCGCAAGCATCCGCAACTACGAGAAAAGTATTAAGAGTAAATTCTAACCATAACATTAAACTTTTGGATCCAATCGGTCCCTTACGGAATAGCGCATGAATTGGGGTTTAAGCTTCTGTCACTCTCGCAACCCACCATCTAATAACTACTCCACAATGCATTCCCTTAGGCCAAAATATGGTGAAGTGTCATGTAGTCGACGTTCACATGACACCACTAAGAGAATGGCAACATACATATCATCAAAATATCGAACACATATCTAGTTCACATCATTACTTGCAACATGATTTCTCCCATGACCTCAAGAACGAAAGTAACTACTCATAAATGATAAACATGCTCAAGATCAGAGGGGTATTGAATAGCATAATGGATATGAACATATAATCTTCCACCAAATAAACCATATAGTAATCAACTACAAGAAGTAATCAACACTACTAGTCACCCACGGGCAACAATCTATAGTTTTGATACAAAGATTGAACGCAAGAGATGAACTTGGGTTTGAGGGGAGTTTGTGCTATGAAGATGTTGATGAAGATATCCCTCCTAAAGATGGGAGAGTTGTTGGTGATGATGATGACGATGATTTCCCCCTCCGGGAGGGAAGTTCTCCCGGCGGAATCGCTCCGCCGGAGGGCAAAAGTGCTCCTGCCCAAGTTCCTTGATGTCCTCTACTTATTTTTCTAGGTCAAAATGACATATATACCAGAAGATGGGCACCGGAGGTGGGCCAAGGAGGGCAACACCCACCAGGGCGCGCCTGGGCCTCCTGGCGTGCCCAGGTGGGTTGTGCCCACCTGGTGGCCCTCCTCTGGTACTTATTTGCTCCAATATTCCTTAAATATTCCATAAAAAAATCCTCGGGGAGTTTCAACTCATTTGAAGTTGTGCAGAATAGGTAGCTTGACATAGCTTTTTCAGGTCTAGATTTCCAGCTGCCATAATTCTCCCCCTTGGTGAATACCTTGCATATTATGAGAGAAAAGGCATTAGAATTACTCCAAAAAGAATTATTATACAATAAAACAACATAAATAACAGTAGGAAAACATGATGTAAAATGGACGTATCAGCTCCCCCAAGCTTAGACCTTGCTTGTCCTCAAGCCAAAACCGAAATCGAAAAACATGTCCACATGCTTAGAGAGAGAGGTGTCGATAAAAAGAAAAATACGGACATAGCAGCATCATGTGACTTATTATAACAGCAACAAACTTTAATATAAAACTTTTATCATATCAATTTTATCATAAACTTTTTATGAACAAGTGACAATTCATCACAACATCGAAGTATAAAACATAAACTCTATTGTAAACCAACAAACTATGTTCTCAGTCAACTTTGCAACTACAATTCATCATCTTTTTAGGAAGGGTAATGTATCGGAGCCTTTAGGCAAGTCCACATACTCAACCGTCATTCAGTCTTCTATGATTGCTAACACTCAACGCGTACACATGAGCAAAACGTTTCAACCAGACACAAAGAAAGATAGGGGCTTATAGTTTCACCTCCCAACACACTCACCTCAAGGGTGATGTCAACAATAATAACTTATGCTACCCATATTCAACTGGACATATGTGCCTAGATCTTTCCTCACCACATGATGCTTGCCAAAGGAGAAAAATAAAAGGAATATAGAGAAAAATGTCGACTCTTGCATAAAAGTAAATACATGAAGTAAAAGATAGGCCCTTCACATAGGGAAGTAGAGGTTTCCATGCACTTTTTGTTTGTATGCTCAACCCCTTAGTGCAAGAGAATGTCACGTTATATTGCCCCTTGTGATGGCAACCTTTATTATGCAGTCTGTCGCTTTTATTCTTCACCATCACAAGTTCGTACAACGCTCAATTTCCCCTTACACTAAATGATCTCAGATTTATATAAGCAATTTTTATTGCCCTTTTTGCACCAATGACAACTTACTTGAAGGATCTTACTCAATCCATAGGTAGGTATGGTGGACTCTCAAACAAGATAGGGTTTAAGGGTTTTGGATGCACAAGTAGTATCTCTACTTAGTGCGGAGTTTTTGGCTAGCAAAGATAGGGGCAAGCAGCACATGTTGAAGGATCTATGACAATATGACTTCTATGTGAATATGAACAAACATAAATCATTAGGTTGTCTTCCTTGTCCAACTTCAACAATTTTGGCATATAATATTTTGATGGGTGCTCACAATCACAAAGATTTCCATGATAGTGTATTTATATGTGAATCTTCTCTTCCCTTATTGATTCTTTCATGTGTTGCATCATTGACCAATGCTATGTTTGTCAATCTACAATAAAATTTTCTACTTATAAATTTTTTATGTAATGTCATCACTTACCATAAGATTAACATATGATATTTTCTTTTTATTTCCTTTCTTTTTATTGCAGCAAGAAAGTAAAGAAGGCAAAACTCAAACTAAGTTTATTATATCTCGCACATGATTACAAGGATTGATCACTAAGCAAACTCACAAAAAACAATGATCAAACTAAACTTTTATTCATCTAATAGCAAAAGATAACCATTGATCGAACTAAGAGAATAAAGGCAAAATATAGTGGAGATTGATACGATACTGGGGCACCTCCCCCAAGCTTGGAGAAAGCCAAGGGGAGTGCCCATACCCAATACTCAATTTTCTTTTGGTGGTGACAAAGAAGATGGTGGTGATGAAGTAGAAGAAAATCATGTCCAATACATCTCTGAGTGCATCTCTTAAGCTGTGAATCTCTCGAAGAACTTGACGGAGCAGCTCGGTGTTCTTCTCTACTTCAGCCATGATATGTTTATTTTCTGGACCCCAAGAGTTTGTCCCTACATCACTTTCTCTTGGACGCGATATGTCCCAACTGGATGGTATATGCACGCGAGGGGTGTTTTCGAACCCATACTTATGAATAAAATTGTGAAAATTGTTTTGATGTAACCTGTGTAGGGGCCTCCTTGTAGGGAGTTCTTTGATCTCTTGGGCCTTCTTGATTGTTTAGAGACCTCACGGCTTGATGGGGGTTAAGATGAGTGGAGATGCCACCTCGAGTACCTGTCTCAGAGGCCGGAGGGTGAATTCCAAATGAGTCCCCCTCATCTTCCTCCATAACGATCTCTTCAGATTCATCTTCTCTGGATTCTACCTGAAGAAACCAAGCTTCGCCTTCTTCATTGTTGGAGGAGGGAGAAGATATGATGCCTGGCTCAACAGATCTGACAGAAAATAGCAAGAAAAGAAAACAGGAGATTTTCCGTGATACGGAGATTAACAGGTTCGGGAGGTTTATATAGATGTTTTTTTATCTTGGGGAGCAAGCAAAACAGAAGAAAAACGGGGATCGGGAAGAACCCTAGGTGGGCACAACCCACCTGGGCGCACCCTGGTATATCATGCCCACCAGGGTCACTTTCATGGAAGTTTTTTGTTTTCCTAATTTTCTAAATATTCCAAAACTGACAAAAAATATTTTTGCGGATTTTTTGGAGTCTGTTTACTTACCGTATAACGTACCTCCTTATTTTCACGATTCTGGAGTGTTCCGGAAGGACTCTTTTATGTGTTCTTCAGGTGTCAAAGTTTGGATAACATTACTTTCAACATTAATTGGCGTACCTGAGATATAGTGTTTTATTCGTTGCCCATTGACAACCTTTGGGTTAGTCCCTTCGACATTATTGATTTTGATAGCTCCGGATCGATAGACCTCCTCGATAACATAGGGTCCTTCCCATTTGGAGAGGAGTGTTCCTGCAAAGAATCTGAAACGAGAGTTGTACAAAAGAACATATTCTCCTACTCTGAACTCATGCTTTTGGATTCTTTTGTCCATCTTTTAACTTTTTCTTTGAATAACTTAGCATTTTCGTAAGCCTGGGTTCTCCATTCATCTAATGAGATAATATCAAATAACCTCTTTTCTCCAGCAAGTTTGAAATCATAATTAAGTTATTTTATTTCCCAAAATGCTTTGTGTTCTAACTCAAGAGGTAAATGACAAGCTTTTCCATAAACCATTTTATATGGAGACATACCCATAGGATTTTTAGAAGCTGTTCTATAAGCCCAAAGTGCATCATCTAATTTCTTAGACCAATTCTTTCGGGACCTATTAACAGTATTTTGTAAGATTAGTTTTATTTTTCTATTGCTAAGTTCAACTTGACCACTAGACTGAGGATGATACGGTGACGCAATTCTATGGTTAACATCATACTTAGCAAGCATTTTACGGAAAGCACCATGAATAAAGTGTGAACCACCATTAGTCATTAAATATCTAGGGACTCCAAACCTAGGGAAAATAACTTCCTTAAGCATTTTAATAGAGGTGTTGTGATCAGCACTACTGGTTGGAATAGCTTCTACCCACTTAGTAACATAATAAACAACAACCAAAATACGTGTATACCCGTTAGAGGAAGGAAAAGGTCCCATAAAGTCAAATCCCCAAACATCAAATGGTTCAATAGCAAGTTAATAATTCATAGGCATTTCCTTACGCTTACTGGTATTGCCTATTATTTGGCATTCATCACATGATGAGACAAACTTACAAGCATCTATGAAGAGAGTAGGCCAATAAAAACCAGATTGCAATACCTTATGAGCGGTTCTGTCTCCTGCATGATGTCCTCCATAAGCTTTGGAGTGACATTTCCGTAGGATTTTTTCCTGTTCATGCTCAGGTACACAACATCTAATAATACCATCTACTCCTTCTTTATAAAGATGTGAGTCATCCCAAAAGTAATGTCTTAAATCATAGAAGAATTTTTTTCTTTTGTTGGTATGTGAAGCTAGGTGGTATGTATTTGGCAACAATATAATTAGCATAGTCAGCATACCAAGGTGTACTATGAGAAACATTTAATGCAGCTAGTTGTTCATCAGGGAAGCTATCATTAATTGGTTGTGGGTCATCAAGAATATTTTCAAGTCTAGACAAGTTATCAGCTACAGGGTCTCTGCTCCTTTCCTATCAGTGATATGCAAATCAAATTCTTGTAGCAGAAGAGCCCACCTAATGAGTCTAGGTTTAGCATCTTTCTTTTCCATAAGATATTTTATAGCAACATGATCGGTGTGAACAATTACATTAGAATCAACAATGTAAGATCTGAATTTATCACAAGCAAACACCACTTCTAAGAATTCTTTTTTAGTAGTAGCATAGTTTCGTTGAGCACTGTCTAGAGTTTTACTAGCATAATGAATAACATTTAGTTTCTTATCTACTCTTTGTCTCAGAACAACACCAACAGCATAATCACTAGCATCACACATAATCTCAAAAGGCAAGTCCAATTAGGTGGTTGAACAACAGGTGCAGTGATTAAGGCTTTCTTTATGTTTCAAAGGCTTCCATACAATCATCATCAAACACAAAGGGAATATCCTTTTGCAAAAGATTAGTAAGAGGCCTAGAAATTTTAGAAACGTCTTTGATAAACCTCCTATAGAAATCAGCATGACCAAGGAAACTACAAATACCTTTGATATCTTTAGGACATGGCATTTTCTCAATTGCATCAACCTTGGCTTTGTCCACCTCAATGCCTCTTTTAGAAGTTTTATGGCCCAAGACAATACCTTCATTAACCATAAAGTGGCACTTCTCCCAATTCAAGACAAGATTTGTTTGTTCACATCTCTGCAAGACTCGATCAAGATTGCTTAAACAATCATCAAGAGACTTCCCATAAACAGAAAAGTCATCCATGAAAACCTCAACAATCTTTTCACAAAAATCAGAGAAGATAACAGCCATACATGTTTGAAATGTAGCAGGTGCATCACATAAACCAAAAGGCATACGTCTATAAGCAAATGTTCCAAATGGACAAGTAAAAGTGATCTTTTCTTGATCAGATTGTAAAACAGGTATTTGTGAAAGCCATAGTATCCATCAAGGAAGCAAAAATGTGTGTGCTTGGATAATCTTTCTAACATTTGATCTATAAAATGCAGAGGGTAATGATCTTTTCTAGTAGCTTTATTTAATTTTATATAATCAATTACCATTCTATAGCCCGTGATGATTCTTTGTGGAATAAGCTCATTCTTATCATTAGGAACAACAGTAATACCTCCCTTCTTAGGGACATAATGAATAGGACTTACCCATCTACTATCAGCTATAGATAGATTATACCTGCTTCCAGAAGTTTCAATATTTCAGTTCTTACCAGTTCTTTCATTTTCAGATTTAATCAACGTTGGGGATCAAGAATGGGTTTAGCATCGGGTTCCATATTAATCTTGTGCAGACATAGAGTGGGACTAATGCCCTTAAGATCATCAAGAGTATATCCAATAGCAACCATGTGCTTCCTTAGAACTTTCAATAATCTTTTTTCTTCATGTTCTGAAATGTTAGCACTGATAATAACATGATATATCTTCTTTTCATCAAGATAAGCATATTTCAAAGTGTCTGGTAATTGTTTTAGTTCAAACACAGGACCACCTTTAGGTAGAGGAGGACCTCCAAGAGTTTCAATAGGCAAATTGTGTTTAAGCAGAGGTTGTTGTTCAAAAAAGATTCTACCTATTTCATTTCTTTCACGCATATGCAAATCATTTTCATGGTCTAGCAAATATTCTTCCAAAGGATCAGTTGGAGGCACAACAATAGAAGCAGAACCAACAATTTCATCCTTATTAGGCAAATCTTTCTTATGAGGTTGTTTACTAAACTTGGAAAAATTAAACTCATGAGATTCATCACCAAAGCTAACACCGACAGTTTGTTTCTTACAATCTATTTTAGCATTGACGGTGTTCAAGAAAGGTCTACCAAATATAATGGGACAAAAGTTATCTTGTGGGGTGCTCAGAACAAGAAAATCAGTAGGGTACTTTATTTTCCCACACAAGACTTCAACATCTCTTAGAATCCCAATTGGTGATATAGTATCTCTATTAGCAAGTTTAATAGTAACATCTATGTCTTCTATCTCAGCAGGTGCTATTTCATATTTAATTTATTGGTATAAGGAGAAAGGAATAGCACTCACACTAGCATCTAGGTCACATAACCCATGATAACAGTGATCTCCTATCTTAACTGAGACAAGAGGCATGCCAACAACTGGTCTATGTTTATCTTTTCCTCCAGGTTTAGCAATTCTAGAAGCTTCATCACAGAAGTAAATAACATGCCCATCAATATTATCAACTAAGAGATCATTAACCATAGCAACACTAGGTTCAACTTTGATTTGTTCAGATGGTTTGGGTGTTCTAACATAAATTTTGTTAACCAGAGTTGAAGCTTTAGCATGTTCCTTCATCCTAACAGGAAAATGTTGTTTTTCAATATAAGCAGTGGGAACAACTAGATCAACATTGTAAATGATAGTTTCTTCTTTAGCTTTCACCGGTTATCTAATTTCTTCTTTAATTGGTGGGTGATATTTAAACCACTTCTCCTTAGGGAGATCAACATGAGTAGCAAAATATTCACAAAAGGAAGCTACTACCTCAGAGTCAAGTCCATATTTAGTGCTAAAATTTTCGAAAAGTATCAGTATTCATAAAAGATTTAACACAATCAAACTTAGGTTCAATACCTGACTCTTTACCTTCTCAAGTTCCCAATCTTCAGAGTTGCATTTAATTCTTTCTAAAATATCCCACCGAAATTCAATAGTCTTCTTTATAAAAGAACCAGTACAAGAAGTATAAGCATGGATTGATCATTACGAGAAAGTCAAGCATAAAAATTCTGAATAATAATTTCTCTCGAGAGCTCATGATTGGGGCATGAATATAAGATTGACTTAAGCCTCCCCAAGATAGAGCGATACTTTCTCCTTCACGAGGCTAAAAATTATATATATATAATTCCTATCACGATGAACTGGATGCATAGGATAAAATTTCTGATGAAATTCCAATTTCAAATGGTTCCAGTTCCAAGATCCAATATCATCCAATAGCCTATACCATGTCAATTATTTTCCCTTCAAAGATAAAGGGAAAACCTTCTTCTTAGCTTCATCTCCGGGCAAACCTGCAAGCTTAAATAATCCACAAATTTCATACACATATATCAAGTGCATATCAGGATGTTCAGTTCCATCTCCTGCATAAGGATTAGCTAGCAGTTGTTCTAACATAGCTGAAGGAATTTCATATTCAATATTTTCAGTAGGTGCAGTAGGTCGAGGAGTAACTAATTGTTATTCCTGTCGAGTTCAAGATACCCCGAACAGACCCGTCAAAGGATAGTTTTCCATAACAGCAAGTGACAATAAATTTCAGCACATAGTAATAATGTTTCCTTGCCAATTTCCACTTACCAAGAGCGCTTCACTCCCCGACAACGGTGCCAGAAAATTGCCTTGATGACCCAAAGTGTATGGTCAATTGTAGCCCTTTTAGATAAGTAAGAGTGTCAAACCCAACGAGGAGCAGAAGGAAATGCCAAGTGGTTTTCAGCAAGGTAATGTTTGCAAGTGCTAAAATTGTAAGTAGCGGAGTAGTTTGGTAGCAAGATAATTTGTAACGAGCAAGTAACAATAGTAGTAAAAAAAGTGCAGCAAGGTAGCCCAATCTTTTTGAGGCAAAGGACTGGCTAAAACAATTTCTTATGAGAAGCAAAGTGTTCTTGAGGGTACACGGGAGTTTCATCTAGTCACTTTTCATCATGTTGGCTTAATTCGTGTTCGGTACTTTGATAATTTGATATATGGGTGGACCGGTGCTTAGGTGCTGTTCTAACTTGAACAAACCTACTACTTATGGTTAACCCTCTCGCAAGCATCCGCAACTATGAGAAAAGTATTAAGAATAAATTTTAACCATAGCATTAAACTTTTGGATCCAATCGGTCCCTTACGGAATAGCGCATAAACTGGTCTTTAAGCTTCTGTCACTCTCGCAACCCACCATCTAATAACTACTCCATAATGCATTCCCTTAGGCCCAAATATGGTGAAGTGTTATGTAGTCGACGTTCACATGACACCACTAAGAGAATGGCAACATACATATCATCAAAATATCAAACACATATCAAGTTCAGATGATTACTTGCAACATGATTTCTCCCGTGACCTCAAGAACGAAAGTAACTACTAACAAATGATAAACATGCTCAAGATTAGAGGGGTGTTGAATAGCATAATGGATATGAACATATAATCTTCCACCAAATAAACCATATAGTAATCAACTACAAGAAGTAATCAACACTACTAGTCACCCACGGGCACCAATCTATAGTTTTGATACAAAGGTTGAACGCAAGAGATGAACTAGGGTTTGAGAGGAGTTGGTGCTGTGAAGATGTTGATGAATATATCCCCCCCCCCCAAGATGGGAGAGTTGTTGGTGATGATGATGACGGTGATTTCCACCTCCGGGAGGGAAGTTCTCCCGACGGAATTGGTCCGCCGGAGGGCAAAAGTGCTCCTGCCAAAATTCCGCCTCGAGGCGGTGGCGCTTCATCCCGAATGTCCTCTCCTTATTTTTTCTAGGTCAAAATGACTTATATACCAGAAGATGGGCACCGGAGGTGGGCCTAGGAGGGCAACACCCACCAGGGCGCGCCTGAGCCTCCTGGCACGCCCAGGTGGGTTGTGCCCACCTGGTGGCCCTCCTCTGGTACTTATTTGCTTGAATATTCCTTAAATATTCCATAAAAATCCTCAGAGAGTTTCAGCTCATTTGAAGTTGTGCATAATATGTAGCTTGACGTAGCTTTTTCAGGTCCAGATTTCCAACTGCCAGAATTCTCCCCCTTGGTGCATACCTTGCATATTATGAGAGAAAAGGAATTAGAATTACTCCAAAAAGAATTATTATACAATAAAACAACATAAATAATAGTAGGAAAACATGATGCAAAATGGACGTATCATGACTCTCCTCTCCTGGCGCGCCTAACATAGGCGAGCCGGCCTCCCCCTCCCTCCTTTATATACGGGTGCAGGTGGGCACCCTAGGACACACCAAGTTTTGCCTAAGCCGTGTGTGGTGCCCTCCTCCAAAGTTACACACCTCGATCTTATCGTCGTAGTGCTTAGGCAAAGCCCTGCACCGGTAACATCATCATCACCATCACCATGCCGTCGTGCTGACGGAACTCACCCTCGTCCTCAACTGGATCAAGAGCACGAGGGACGTCATCAAGCTGAACATGTGCTGAACGCGGAGGTGTCGTACGTTCGGTACTTGCATCGGTTGGATCACGAAGAAGTTCGACTACATCAACCGCGTTACTAAACGCTTCCGCTTTCAGTCTACGAGGGTACGTGGACACACTCTTCCCCTCGTTGCTATGCATCTCCTAGATAGATATTGCGTGATCGTAGGGAATTTTTTGAAATTACTGTGTTCCCCAACAAGTAGAGCTTAGAGTTGATCGCCAGCCTCTATATCTCTCTTTCGCAATTTTGAAAACTTTTTCTTCTGTTTCTGGTGTATCTTCCAAGTTCCATCTATCCTGTATAGCATACAAAAAATGAGTAGACCTAAGTAGTGCATCATCAATGGTAAAATAAGATAACACATATGGAAAAGGTTGTACGCACTATAATATCTGCAACAGTGAGTCGATGCATGGTAGGGTGAATGTCCGACCGCGTCCTCACTCCAATGAGTGGTAAGTTTCTTTTCATTATGACTACCACGTCATCCTTGAATGAACGATAGTTCATTCCTACCGTACCACCCAACTTTTCAAAGAATGTAATATTTAGCTTTGCAGATCCATTGGCAAAATGTTTCTTAGATGCTTTAAACCTTTTAGAACACCTCGCCCTTTCTTCTTCTGTCCACCTGCTTCTACAACCCAAATCATACAAGAAATATTGTATTACTCGGTATTAGATTGTAAGAAATGATGACACAAATATAAACGAAAGCAAGTACCATCCTGTAGTAGCGCATGGTTGCGGCAAGCATGGGATGGCCATTCAACAAGGGAACACATTCATTAGCAGAC
This sequence comes from Triticum dicoccoides, assembly GCF_002162155.2. Classification (NCBI taxonomy): domain Eukaryota; kingdom Viridiplantae; phylum Streptophyta; class Magnoliopsida; order Poales; family Poaceae; genus Triticum; species Triticum dicoccoides. The sequence continues at coordinate 84,638,290 of NC_041385.1, forward strand.
ACCAGAGTATCAGATTGTTCTGGAGTTCCTGTAAAAGATTTAGTAGTATTGTAGGTTTAGCAATTTAACTAACAACAAGATTTTATGCATCATAGCAAATGCTAAACAATTTACCAGATCTGGGTTGTCCACGTTGGTTTTTGTATGCTGATATACTTTTCATCCTTGTTAAACACATCATTTCTTTATTGCACACAAAAACAATCATGGGACTTAGCATTAACAAAGCATTGATGTTGTGCACCATTCAGATATGTGATTATGAAGTAAGGATGTTGTGTACCAGGAGCATCCTCCATAGAATTCATCATTGTGCCCTTGAGTAGGTAAAGCAGACATAAATTTTTGAGTCAATTTAAGAAGAAACACAATATGTTAAGAAGGCATAAAATCAAATCAGTTTAACTCTTAAAATTCAAGGCAGCTCAAACTGAATGAAGCTCAAGGTCGACCTATAGAACATGACTCGTTCTCAGCTTGTAATGATCTCTAGCCGATCTTGAGCTAGTTTTGAGCTAAATGAGACAGCAAAAAGTATAAACCCATGGTGATTATTCCAACTAGATAAGGCACAAAACGATATAAGAAAGCAATAAAACAAAATATCTATTAAAAACTCATATTATAGTGGTCTGAATAACATGCAGAGGATGCACTAAACCTGAACCCTAGGTTCTCTTGACATAGGTTATTCAGAAGTATTAAGCATATGTGAATGAACATGAAAGGCAATGTATCAGTGATAGATTGTTTTTGAAAATACTACTCTGAATCTATAGGAAAAAACATTTCCAAAGTGACTCCTGTAAGACCAAATATCTATTAAAAATCATCTTATAGTAACCTGAATCAAATGCAATGCAGAGGATTACTAAACCTGAATCCTCTTCTCTGTTGACGCACATATATCATCTAGTATATGACATTATGTCTTCAAATGTGTTGAAAGAAACTCATCTCGATCTATGCTAATTGCTAAAAAAATATTTATTAGAGTAAAACTGACAGACTTCCATAGATATAACTTGCATCTTATCCACAAGCATTTTACATATGATCAGTCTAACTATACCTCGGATCTAGAAAAGAAAGAACTAACATATTAATTCCTAAACATATTCAGGTCTTTTCTGTAGCTCAAGCCATCAATTTTTTTTATCTATGCAAGTGAAGGAACCTTGACAGAGATACACAATTGCGATGTGGAGTCCAATCTATCTCTTTCTAACATGAATCATTTTGTAGTACTACTTGGCAGTGGGCACCACCACTAAATTGGGGTACTAAACTCAGGAGAACAGACTACAAAAGTGGCTGCAAGATGTATACGAAGAAACCACAGAGTGTAGGAATGTGGATTTATTTTAGACAAGACGGGTAATATTACATCGAAAGTTAACCAACCTAATTCAGATATAAGAATTAATGTTGTATGCAGTGTGACAGCAACAGAGATGGTAGGATTTCGAGTCTAATGTAAAGATTCAGACTGAACTCAGGGGGAAAACAAATGTAAAGTGGATCATGAAAGCATCCATGTATCTAGAAAAAACCTGATATTTGGCACCCTTATTAGTTGGGGGATTGAACTCAGAAAGCCTGGCTATAGAACTGAGATTTTTTTCAGATGAACATGGAGGAAACCACCCCTGCTCCATTTCTCATTGAAAAACTCAAAACTCATGGCTGTCATGTTATATTTCAGAAACTTCTTCCTACTGCATTGCGTAAGCTTTTGCCAGAGAATGTTGTTAACCCATTGCTTCAGCTGAGTAAATTCTTTTCTGATTTATGCTCCAAGGAGTTAAGGGATGAAGATTTGGAGAGGTTGAGCAAAACAATTCCAGAAACTCTATGTCATCTCGAGATGATCTTTCCACCAGCATTCTTTGATATTATGACACATCTCCCAATTCATCTTGCTGAAGAGGCCCGACTGGGAGGGCCTGTCTTGTACAGATGAATGTATCCAATTGAGCGATACTTGCATACACTCAAAGGATATATGCGTAACAAGGCTCAACCAAAAGGTTCTATTGTAGAGGGGTACATACTTGAAGAGTGCATGACTTTTTGCAGTCAATTCGTTGATGGAATGCCTACCAAGCAAAGCCAGTCCGAACGTCATGAAGATGGAGGTACAGATCAACCACCAACAGGAATTAGCATCATGAGTACATTTGATTACTCCAAGAAAGGTTTTGTTTGTGAATCATTGTCTTTGGCTGAGATTAATCAAATGGGGCATTTCATAATAACAAACTATGAGGAAACTTCACCATGGATTGAGTAAGGATACTTATGTATTTATTTCACATCATGATATGCATTAATACTTTCCTGTTTAACTGACAATCATTTCTCTTTGAAGTGAACATCTTGAGGAGCTGACAAGTAAAAATTCTCCTAATCCTAAAAAGCAGCACAAGGAAGAGTTTGTTGGCTGGTTTGAGAGACGGGTAAGTTTAATTCGACTTTTCACTAATGTTCCTCGTAATAAAGTACCAACGATGTACATTACACTCACACATATTCTATTCCATGAAACAGATCACAGAACTCCACAATGATGGAAAGGTCGGCAATCTTATTTATGCGCTAGCTAAAGGACCTGATCACCTAGCCCGTGTATACAATCGTACAGTTCTGAATGTATAGTTCTTTCAGAATTCCTATATAGAGCAGGAGTTGAGTACCCAAAATAGTGGCATCATAGTCAAGGGTGATGAAACCACAAGTTATATTGATTATTACGGGGTGATCAAGAAAATCATATTTCTTGACTTTCCTCCTGATAAGTAGGTTTTTCTATTCCAGTGTGACTGGTTTGATGTGCCTCCTGCTAACAGAACTGAGAGTAAGGGGGTATAAGAATGACAAATATGGAATTATTGATCTTGACACTACTCTACACCGATTCCAGAGAGACCCTTACATTCTAGGCCTCCAAGCTCAACAGGTTTTCTATGTGAGAGATGTGAAGAACCCTGATTGGGCAACTGTTATTAAAATGAATCCACGCAATTTGTTTACTCCTTCCGATTTAAATGGTGTAGGCCTTGATGAAGCCGTTGAAGCCGATGAAGGTGGTGAAGCAGACATACTGGATGTCGTCGAGGCAAAAATTATAGTGCCAGAAATTATAGTACCTGAAGAGATCACTAGTTGGTGCAGAAATGATGATGAAGGATCCAACGTTGATGTTTTAGTCATAGAAAACATAAAACCTATTGAGTTTGAAGATTTCCAGTTCGAATCTGATGATGGTACGGATGATGAGGCTTACGTAAATGATGGCCATGTTGCTCCTTTGGGACAAGAAGAATCGGATGATAACCAGGGGTTATATAATCTCTTGGTAAGGTGCTTTTCACATGTTTAAGCCATCAATATAATACCCTGAACTTTTTTGATGCTTACCTACAAGTAGTATCTCTTCTGAAGTTTAATCTGATGTGAAACAGGTTCAAATAAGGCACCCCTGCATAGTGTCATATATTGTGGCAAATGAGAACAAAAGCTAGTGCCCAACACTAACAGTTTGGTTATGAAGAGAAGAGAAGAGTAGTTGCTGTTCTTTTAGTGATGTTGCTATTTTGACAGTGATGCTATGTACACACTGGTTGCTATGAACTTGTGGCTTTTAGTGTTGTTGCTATTTTCATTACTTTATCGTTAACTTATAGTCTTTTGTGTGAACAATCTATACAAGTATGGCTGCTAAAACTTGTGTTATATATCTCACTGAGATGGTTTGTTATATCCTACTAAAATCTTGTGTCATGTGTCTTTATATATATATATATATATATATATATATATATATATATATATATATATATGACAACACTATTCTAATCCCGGGATTAGAATAGTTATTTGGATCACAGCGTCTATATATAGGAGGCTCAGAGCTCCTCCCAAACTCGGTCGAACAAAAAAAAAAGAGAAGGTCGTCTGTCCCCCACCTCCTGCACCTCGATACCCACTACCCACCCACTCCCCCACCCGCCGCCGCCGCCTGCAACCCACGCGTCCGGATCTAGCCGCCGAGACGTGGTTCCTGACTTGCCGCCCAACGCGTCGCTGGCCGACCTCCCCGCCTCCGCCCAGCGCGCCGCCGGTCGACCTCCCCGCCGCCGCGGGCATCGGCCGCCTTCTCCAGTGCATCGCAGCTACCTCCGCACGCCGTCCCAACCGGCCGGCACCCGCGCGCCGCCCAAACCGAGCCCGCATGCCTCGCCCCCCTGCAATCTTGCGCGCCGTCGCGAGATGGATCTCGCCTCTGCCACCACGCGACGCGGATGTGGCCAGCCGAACGCGGGACAGTTTCTTGGCTGTGGGCATCTGGCAACCACCGCCGTCGTTGCCATGGCTGGAGCTGCTCGAGACGACGGCCTCTGGCCCGCTGCCTCCTCTCCTCGTCGCTCCGTCGAGCCCCCACCGCGGTGAAGTCCTACTACAGTAATATGGGAAGTTCCACAACAGTAGGCTGGCCATGGTGATGTGCTTCCTTGTCCTGCCCGCTGCAACGCATCAGGCCGCTGCCTGAGCTCTGAGGCTGGCGCCTAGCCAAGCCCCACACCGAGCCTTGGATCCTGAGTGCGGGGGTCGCCGGACCCATCCTCCGACCACAACCAGCTCGCCCATGGAAGCATGGGGCTTCTACAACCAATGCTCAATGTCTTCTCTGTCACCCGTAGCCCATTGACCTCCTGTGCTCCTCTGTATGTGAGTCACTTCTGCATTCTACGTTGTGTTTATTCCGTGTCAGACTAATGATAGTTCAGTTACAGGAAAAACAACAGGTCGGCTTGTACGCGTTCTACTAATAGAGTAAAATTGCTGCTGGTACTCTGCGTTAAAGATGGCTCCAAGTGAAGCACGATCTAGCCGCTGTACCACTTGTTCTACTGTACATTGTGCCTTTTGTTTGGTGGATCAGCTACTGTTTTGCTAGCTTTGGGCATCGGCTGTTACATCACATGGAGCCCTGGAGAAGAAAATGGATAAGAGAGAGATGATGCGGTGGTTAGAAAATACAAATAGGAGAGGACAAGAGCAAACTTGTGGTGGAAAACACCCAACATTCGCACCTTTAGCAAGATGGACACGAAAAAACAATGGTTACATTTTTCAGACATAGAATCATTGGTAGTTACCTGAACGAGTGTTCATGTAAATATATTACAACACTACATTGGAAAAAAGAGAAACATACCTCTAGCAGCAGTTTAGTCACATATACTTGAAGGATTAAAAAAATGTGTGATGGTGGCATGAACACGATGTTAAGTCTAATTAATACTCACAAAAACTTTGTTTAATCAGATGTGGTTTCGTGCTCTATACATGTTTGTTGATATGCCTACAAAAGACTAACGTTTCTTGACCATGATATATATATAAGAGCTCCAGACTTTTGATTTCGAGATGGATCGAAGTTGGGTACACAAATGCATGATGCATCCAGAAAATACTTTTCTTTTGCATCCATTTTGTCCGAAAAAAGTGAACACCTGAAGTTCAATTATTAAACGTGAGGCATAATTTTTTTTAAAAGATCTAGTGGTCAAAATAAAATAAAACCTACAAAGGAGAAAAAACTTATAAGAAAATACAAAACTTGAAAAGAAAAATAAGCGAACAGTTCTATGTTAAAAATTGAAAAGTTGGGAAACCCCTCAGGGTTGACCCAAAAAATGGATCGATGTTATTTAAGAAGTAATAGATTTCCTTCGTTTCTAAAAAAACTAGAAGTTCAATTTAAATAACAGAGAACTTAAATGTTTATTACAAATCCAAGAAGGTCAAACTAAAAAACAGAGTAGTTCAAAAAGTTTATAAAAAGGGTTTCCCTGTTTCTAAAAAAACTTAGAAGTTCAAATTTAAATAATGAAGAAGGTCAAAAAAACTGGATGTTCAAATTTAAAAAGCGAAGAGGTTAGATGTTTATTACAAAACTCGGATTTCTCCAATAATCAAAAGGTTCAAACTAAAAAAAAGAAAGAGAAGTTTGATGTTCATATACGAAGCAAAAAAGCGTCACTTAGAAAATTTTAACTCTCGAAGTTCAAATTTAATAAAATGGAGAGTTTGAAGAAACTGTTATGCGTATACAAAGAGAAACAGTTTGATGTTTGTAACAAAAACATATGTTCACATTTCTAAAAAAATCCGACGAGGGGTAAAACTATGAGTAGTTCAATTTCTTCATAAAACGGATTTTGCCCATTTCTAAGAAAACCTAGAAGTTGAAATTTAAAAAATCTTTCATTTCAAAAATTATAAAAAAATGCGTTTCCCCGTTTCTACAAAAAAACCTAGAGGTTCAAATTTAAAAGACAAAGAAGTCCAATGTTTATTACAAACACAAGAAGGTCAAACTAGAAAAACTAAGCATCTCAACACAAATTTATAGAAGTTCAAATCTGAAAAATAGAGCGGCTCGATGTTTATTAAAAAAAACTACTCCCTACGTCCCGTAATGTAAGACGTTTTTGCAAACTATGTTAGCTTGCAAAAGCATCTTCCATTATGGGACGGGCTAGTAGGATTTTGTCCGTCACCAAAAGAAATAAAACTAAGAACTTCAAATTAAAAAGAAAGAAGTTATTTGATGTTTACAAAAAGTTTAGATTTTGCTCATTATTAAAGGATGAAAAACAAGAAGTTCAAAAACAAAATAACAAGAAGTTCAAATTTTAAAAATAGAGCAGTTCAAAATTCATAAAAAAGGATTTTCATCGTTGTTGGAAGTTCAAGTGCTCGGTCCGAGAAAATTCAAAAATTCTTGTGAGAGAGGTTGAACAAAAAACACGTGACAGAAGTTCAAGGTGAAAACAGCGGGAAGTTCAACTACTGCAAGGAATGCATTTCAAATGAGAATAAAAGTATGGAAAATTAAAATCTTAAAAGGTTTGTTGAAAGAAGTTCAAGTGCTTTGTCCGGGGAAGTTCAAAAATTCTTACAAGAGAGGTTCATCTTGTATTTCCATGTTTGATTTTTTCTGTATAAAAATCGAATACAATTCTTTACTCCAAAATATAAAAAGTTGAAGTTCAAAATGAAATAACATAGAAGTTCGTAGTTTATTAAATCCTAGGATTTACCCGTTCAAAGAATAAAAAAAAACAATGCCATTTTTTTGCACTTTTAAAAATAACCTCATAAACTAAAAAATGGTTGCTAGAAGTTCAAGTGCTCGACGAGGAAAAGTTCAAAAAATTCTTGTGAGAGAGGTTCACCGTGTATTTAGATGTCCAAAATACATAAAAAAACATGTTGTTTTTTGTGTTTTAAAATAACTCTCTCAAAGCAGAGAGAAGTTCAACGTGATAACAACCAGAAGTTCACGTACTGCATGGTGTGTGTTTCATATAAGAAAAATACAATAAAGAGAAACAGAGTGAAGTTCAAATAGACATGCCCCAGAAGTTCAACTACTTCATGCAGTGGAAAAAACAGCACGTCAAAAACAAAGTGAAGTTCAAACAGACATGCCCCAGAAGTTCTACTACTTCACGCAATGCATTTCCGTTCCCTGTGAACGCATAAATCATGATCTTGCCATTTTCTAATTTACCTCAAAACGGCAGGAACATTATTTGTGTAAATTCAAGTTCTCGGTCGGAGAAAGTTAAAAAAATATTGTGAGAGAGGTTTGTACAAAAATAATTTCATTTGTGTAACACTGACGAAATGGATGAGAAAATTACAAACGAGAATAAGTCACAGAAGTTCAACGTGAAAACAACAGGAAGTTCACCTACTACACTGAATGAATTTCAGATGAAAAACTTTCAAAATCATCGCGAGTATGAAAAAATGATCAACACGGGAAAGTTGCGTGTTTACAGCAGCTTTCCATCGGTATATGACCCGCTCAATTCCCGTGAGTGGGATGGAGAGCTACGAGCAGTGGATGAAGATCTACGAGCAAAAAAATCACATGAAAAATAGAGTGAAGTTCAGGTACACACACCGAGAAGTTCAGGTTCTTCACGCGGTGCATTTTCGAAGAATCTGTTTCCCGATAGAGGCAGAACAAATGATCCCACCATTTTCGGAATTACTTGAAAACGGCTAGGAATCAGAGAAAACCATCAACATGAAGAAGTTTTGCATTTTCCTTAGCTTTTCAAAGGTATATTATTTGCCCCATTCCGATAAAGTTTATGGAAATTACAGTGAAAATACGTTTTTAGCCATTTTGAAAACTGCCATAAAATAGTAAGGAATTGGTAGAAATAATATATACCAAAAAGTTTCGCATTTCCTCAAGCTTTCCAATGCCATATTATTTGTTGCATTCGGACATAGCGTTAAAAAAATAGATCGAAAATACGAACTCGGTGAAACTTGTACCATTTTCTAAATCACTTTTAAACCGTTCAAAATTAGAAAAAACTTTCTACATGAAAAAGTAGCGCATTTTCATAAGCTTTCCAACGCCATATCATGTGCCTCAATTGGTTTAGCCGTTTAGAAATGACATCGAAAATACGAACTCGGCTGTTTGATTTGTGAAATTTTACGATTTTCTAAATTACTCTTTAACTGTAGGGAATTAGATAAAACTTTCAACATGTGGAAGGAGCGGTTTTGCAACAGCTTTCCAAATCCATATTACTTGCCTCACTCCGATAAACGGTTTAGAAATGCGATCGAAATTACAATTCACGTTTTTTGTATGAAGAAAAAACGGTTTTCAAAACTGCTCTTAAAACACTTACATTTTGCGAAAAATTTAACTTGGGTCATGATACTCGTGTCCATAGCTTTCGAACGGTATATAGCAAGCCCTATTTGGGCAATGTTGCAGGAAGTTCAACCTAGCACAGGGGAAAGTTCAGGTCGAACAACTCAGGCAGTAAAATCGCAAAAAACGCGAGTTCTTCACAACCCGTGTGCAAAATCCGCCTATGAGCGAGATTCCTATCTAAAACGAGTATTTAGTTGCTAAAAATCGTTTGAAGATTACACATACATCACATGGAACACGACTAACCAGAAAAACTCGCGGTAGAAGGCACGGTTGCGAAGATAGCCCGAAAGTCGGGTTCGTACATAGAGAAGTTCAGGCGCGCGTACAAACAAAAATACGTCACAGAAGTTCAACGTGAAAACAACATGAAGTTCAACTACTATGCTGAATGAATCTCAGATGAAAAACTTTTAAAATCGTTGCGAGTATGAAAAAATGATCAACACGGGAAAGTTGCGTGTTTACAACAGCTTTCCATCGGTATATCAGTTGCTCAATTCCGGTGAGTGGATGAAGAGCTAGGAGCAGCGGATAGAGATATACGAGCAAAAAAAAGCACGTGAAAAACAGAGTGAAGTTCAAGTACACGTGCCGAGAAGTTCAGGTTCTTCGCGCGATGCATTTTTGAAGAATCAGTTTCGCGATAAAGGCAGAACGAATGATCTCGCCATTTTCGCAATTACTTGAAAATGGCTAAGAATCAGAGAAAACCATCAAAATGAAAAAGTTTCGCATTTTCCGTAGCTTTTCAGCGGTATATTACTTGCCCCATTTCGATAAAGTATGTAGAATTTATGCCAAAAACACGTTTTTAGCCATTTTCTAATTTGACTTAAAACTGTAAGGAATTAGGAGAAACAATATATACGAAAAAGTTTCGCATTTTCTCAAGCTTTTGAACGCCGTATTATTTGTTGCATTTGGCCGTACAGTTAAAAATTATCTCGAAAATACGAACTCGGTGAAACTTGTACCGTTTTCTGAATTACTTTTAAACCGTCCCAAATTAGAAAAAACTTTTAACATGAAAAGGTAGCGCATTTTCACAAGCTTTTCAATGCCATATCATTTGCCTCAAATGGATTAGCCGTTTAGAAATTACATTGAAAATACAACTCGATTGTTCGGTTTATGAAATTTTACGATTTTCAAAATTACTCTTTATCCATAAGGAATTGGAGAAAACTTTCAACATGTCGAATGAGCGGTTTTGCAGCAACTTTCCAATGCTATATTATTTACCTCATTCCGATAAATGGTTTAGAAATGCGATCGAAAATACAATTCACATTTTTTATATAAAGAAAAATTGGTTTTCAAAACTGCTCTTAAACCGCTTACATTTTGCCAATTTTTTTACTTGGATCATGATATTGGTGTCCGTAGCTTTCCAACGGTATATCGCAAGCCCATTTGGACACTTTTTAGCTGAAGTTCAACCCAGTACAGAGGGAAGTTCAGGCGCGTTACTCTGGCAGATCAGGTTGTGATCAGAATATTATTCTGATCCCGTGATCAGAATAGTGTTTATATATATATATATATATATATATATATATATATATATATATAGGGAAAATACATCCTACCACCTAGTGGTAGTTACCACTGCCCCCGCTGCCATCAGATTGCATCAAGATCCGATCTCATCTTAACGGGTTATGGGTGGAGGCAAGGTGGATTTATTTGGACCCGCTTAATTAGTTTGCTGAGCCCCGATTTTCTTGGCCTAGCCGATCGTTTTGGTCGTCTGTATATATTTAAGATTGGATCTGGAGGCATGCAATCAAAATAACCTCATGTCTCTCTCCAACTAGATCTCTACGTCCAGCGGATATTCAACAAAATGGTTAAAGGAAAAAGGTACGCAATCATTGTTTTGCTGAAGTACATGCATATACGTGAGAAGCTGATTCATTTCCTATTATGCTTTTATTTAATCATCAGGCGGGACATGGCTCCAATGTTCTCCAGCGCCGGCCTCCGGCCATGTCCTTCCCCATCCCTGCCAACTGTAATGACGTGTTTCAAGTATGAAATTGGATCGAAAAGCAATCGTATGTATACATGATACTGATTTTTATTCCTTTTTTCCGCTGAGTCCTGTCTTGGGCGCGCATGGATTGATGCTGCTCCTGCATTCGAGTGTTTGCCGACGGTGTCAATACCTAGGAGGCGCAAAAACTAACAGGCGACTATCGGCATGTTAGCTGCGACGAGAACAACGTACGGCTGCTGCAGACGCGCAGATGCAGCCCTACTTAGTTGCGATGGCAACGACGACGAATGGCCGCATGTCCACAAGTTCAGCGGTGCAAGTGCAACATACGTCGCACGACGACGGCGCCGCTAATGATGTACGGTGCGGAGATCATGGGAACCTCCCATTGAGATCTTCCGATGATCCATGCATGGCATCACGTCTGCATCATGTACATGCATGCCGTTAGGTGCCGTGTACTACTTCATACTGATCTGATCGAATGCATTAGCTAGATGTCTATGTAGATACACTGTTGTAAATCACGTTCACGGTACTCCTATATGTATACTCCATACACACTTCTTTTTCTTCTTCTTTTTTTGCCAGGACATACACCCTTTTTATATGCACACTAGTAGAGTGCCCGTGCGTTGCCACGGGCTTCTGAAATAGTTTGTTAAAGTCATATAAAAATAATGCATGATAAATATCGCGGGTAGGGACAATATAACACGATCACAATTGCATAATAATTGAAGTCCAATTCACTTGTAATGTAAACTCATAACAATATATCAAATTGAGAACGTATACGTATAAAGTAATGATCCAAATAAAAAATGTTATAGAATATTGAGATCTACTTTATGCGCTTAAGAAATTCTCGCACAATATCAGGCAAGTTGTCTTTAGCTTCATTCGGACGATGTTTGAGCAAGTATAATAAAAACCGCTTCCTCAACTCATACCCATCCTGCAAAAGCAATATACGTAGTTAGCACGAATACTTCACATGGAAGATAAACATGTGTAACGCACAATACTCACCGCACAAACCGGTTGCGCAAGGTCGGGCTTTTGAAATATTTTGCCGAAGTTATACAAACATAATGCATGTTAAATTTCACATTTAGAGAAAAGATAGCCGGGTAATAATTGAAGTCCACTTCACTTGCAATGTAAATTGATTAAAATAGCAATTTGACGATGTATACATATAGAGCAATTATCTAACTAAAAATACGTTACAAATTAAAATTTACTTGATGCACTTAAGAAATTATCTCATAATCAGGAATGTTGTCTATCTAGTTTTTTTAGCTTACTTGCCCAGCCTTATTCTGACCTCAGCTACTCTCTCACCACAACGAGCCCTCTCACTCTCTCACCCCATGCACCCCTCACTCTATGTGTTCCTATGCTGACAAGGCTGACAACGTAGACGATGAAAGTGACCGTCATGATCTTCACCCAAATAGACCTTTATAACATAGTTCCACCGATTCCTTCTATTTTTCGTGATTGCTCGGGATGGATGGTGCAAACGAAACGCTGTAACATGATGTGTCGGCATCCCTCTAAACACTACCACCATCTCCACCACCTGAGATATCCTGTACCCTACCTTCAAATCCGTTAATCCCCTGCCCCTTCTCATCCAACGATGACCCGCCTTTAGTTCTTCGTCTTCGTCCCGTAGTTGCAGATTTTTTATTAGACACTCTGTCGACCCGCCCGCCTCTCCCTGCCTAAGCACATGCCACCGCCACCCTATAGCCGGCGAATGTTGCCACACGTCGCCACTTGCTCAAGTCACCACCTCTGTCAACGCTGACGCCAGTCGTCCCTCTAAAATCTACCACCATCTTTGGTGCCCACGACCTCCCGCACCCTGCACTTGAGACCGCTAACCCCTTGCCTCTCCTCCGCCGCCAACACCCATTGCTTCTACTACTCTTCTTCCTCCCTCTTCATACTTTTTTCTCTGTCGACTCTATTGACCCGCCCACCTCTACCTACGAAACCACTTGCCACCGCCATCAACAGTCAGCAAATGTTGTCACACACTACTACCTCCCTCTACCCGAGTTGCCGCCTCTACCGCCGCCCAACCCTCTAAATAGTGCCACAATCTCTAGCGCTCGTGACCTTCCGCACCACAATATATCAATGCTTGGCCATATATGAAGATAAAAGAAGGATCAAGATCGTTCTCTGAAGAAGTCATACCATCTCTTGTCACACATCATGTTCATAGATCGTAGGCATGCTCTCTTCTCTCAACTTCATTATGATCTTTTTGGACTACAAAATCTAACACTCATGTTATGAATAATCAGTAGAATAAATTAATTTCAAGAACATGTCATGGGTGAATTATTTGGGTCCATACTTAAAAATAATAATCAGTTATGCCTGAGAGATATTTGGCAGGTTACACCAAACGCCATGTAGAAGCGATACCCAAATTTGAATGGATGCATCGTATTTCGAGTCCGATAAATATCATTGGCATGCAAACTTGAGATACTTTGCCATCACATGCGTTAAGTATGGCGCCTCTCCGCCGCAAGAAAGAGGTGGGCTTCAGAATTAGATCAATAAAATAAGTGAGATCCGAGATTTCTGGAATCGATGTATGGGCGCAAGAAATTTTTGTCGGAAATATTGATTAGGTGGGATATAGCCTCCTACCGTATGGCAAGAAAAATCGGTAATAAAAACCAGATCCGAAAGGTGTGCTTTCTTTGGATACAAATCGGTATGTTGATGCTTGACATACTTTTTTTTTAAGTTGGCAAGAAATCGGTGTGAGCGAGAGGTCGTGCGAGAGGGTCGAGCGAACGAACTATGTACGGGCTCCCTTTTTTTGTAAATAAAGAGATAAACACCAATGAGAGGTGAGACAAAAAAACAGACGAAAAAAAACATGAAGTTGAGGCTACCAAGTCATACGATTCGGAAGGAGATCGAGGTGGATCGGAAAAGAATCATTTCCTGTCCGTTTGTAATGTGTTTGGTCGAAGAACGAACTAAAATGATCCCTTAAAGATCAATCTAGCAGGACCTAACAAGGAATCGAGTGCTTACTCAGAGTACCAAACTTCTCCACTTAATAAAATATCCATATATTGACCAGACTGCATATATAGACATAAAACTAACAGGACAAAATAATTCAGTCATATACGCAAGATAAAATTGGCAGCCAACTGCATTTTCATTTCAAATAGCACTTGGTATCTACATGGACCAGATGACCGGAAAAGGTTTGCTAACTCTCCTGAAAATGCACACCCGTTAAACCATTGGACATACGAAAACTACCAAGTGGAAATATATATTTGAATAGTTTTTGAGTGCACAGATTAATGGGAAAGAACGTCACTTTCGGCAATGAAGACATGATGGTGTTCATGTTTCAAAATTAAGCTAAAGAACACCAATAATGTTTCTACCTAGAAATAAGATGAGAAAGTAACAGCTTAATGATCGAAAAGCTTAACTGAAAGCTATACACGTTCTCTCCTAGCAAGTATATACATGTAATTAATGGTCAAATCTGCCATTGTTCAGATATAACATATATGCAGCTATATATACATGTTCTCTCAAGGCATTTATACATGTATTGGTCAAATAAATAATATGTTATACAGAGAGTAAATATTAAGTGTAACCTTGTAGCCATCTTTGAGTTGCTCACCATTAGCAAGGAAAGTGGAAGGTCTTTTTGCTTAGAGTTTGGCCAGTAGCAGTGGAGGAACTTCTTCTGTTGAATATCTGCTATGTCTGAATGGGGGCTGATATGCCTGTCCTATAAAATAATCTCCTTGCACGGGACATAACCCTTATAGATAATCTCCATGTACAGTCCTATAGATGGAACAAATTCGGCAGAATATAAGTGAAAGCAGTTTGATGTAGATGGGAACTTCATGTTGCTTTTTCTTCCGCCTGCAACAAAAAAAATTAACAGAATCAAAACGAATTTAATGCACACACGTGAAGATGCATATCTATATTTTCTTCTCTTGTTCTTTAAAATCAGATAGCCATATATTTCTTTAGAATCAGACTAAACTCGATGTACTATTACACGCAAGTCCAGGGCAATGGAAAACATAGACCTGATGCGCTGCAGAAACACTTTGACATCCTCCTTCATGATTTTGAACACATAGACCTGGTCTTTGTTTTCAGAAATGAGCTGCTAGACAGGTGACCAATCTCTAGTTGTCTATAGCCCAACCTGATGAAAAACGAGAAAACAAATTAGATGATCTCGAACGAACGGATCCATTGCAACATCTAACTGCACTACCTTGCCATGGAGGCCGGCGCATGTACCTGTTTCTAGCAGGTCGGCACAAAAGAAGATCATGGATGGCCGCCGCTGCTGCTACACAAACAAGATGTGGTCATCATGGTAGATGTTGGAGGGGGCCAATGGATAGAGAGGACCAGGACGTCGTGCTTGAGTGATTCGACGGGAGGAAGGCGTGGTAACCGTCGTGCCGGTTGTCCTCCGTGCCCTCGCCCTCCGACGAGTAGTGAATGCCTGTCTCCCTCCACCGCCACCTCCACCTCCATCTCCTTATATGTATGCTGACGACTTCCCCGACCTACGGCTCGCCATCGGATCCTCGCGTGTTGCAGGGAACCTCCAGCACCCACCAACGCATACATATTCCTCCTACAATGTGCCCGTGTATTGCAGCGGGAAAAACAATCGTAAAACAATTCATGGATGGGCAGTGGACATGATGAACTTGTACTACTTGCGCTGCATCATCAATCAATTTGCACTATCATTAAAAAAGTGTCACAACCTTTGGCATCAGCAGCGGTGTAGCATTAATCATTCTAGCCGAAAACATGGAATTTGAAATGGATTTGATTTTCACAACATGAATTTGAAATTCAACTGAAAAGAGTTATGTTTTCTTGGTGTATACATTTCAGCTGTGTCCCCATAATCAAAATATAGTGCAGATTTTCAGTCAAATAACATTGTTTCATTGTTTAAATAAAACCATTTCAAAGTTGTGACTCTCTGTGAGTTTTGAGCCATGCTCTTACGTATCTGGGTCAGAAGAGTGCAAGAAGGCACCTGCCAATAGCAGTGGACCATTTACTGTCGATGAAATCTGGAGCGGGTACACTTAACACAGTCTGCATTGCAGACTTCCCTCATCAAATCCATTTCAACTCCCGCAGTGATAACCAGAAATATTAATATAAATACTTGAAATGCGGATAGAGGACATATTATGCATCAATCATGAACAGTTTGTTGCCAGAAGATCATGTATTGTTGTACTCAAGGCATGCTAGGTCTCCCATTGAAGAATGTAGCTATGAATTGCCACTGAGAACTACAAGTATCCTGTAGTTGTGCATGGTAAGCTTCTTGAAAAGAATAACTCAATGCAAGCTTGTTACTGAGATGGATTATGCAAAACTCACCTCTATCCATATTATGTGAGAGAAATTCTAGCAGAACTTGTGTTACTTCCACTGCATCATCAATGAATTTTCACTATCCTAAGAAATTATATGTATCATAGTCTTTGGCATGAACCACGCTGAACTACAATGCTCTTATCCTCTCTACTCTCTGTTCAATACTTATCTCTTTTTTCTTATCTAAATTGAAAAATAAATGTCACTGTGGTGATAAACATTTATGCTAGAGCCACAAAATTTAATACCTATATCTTTTGGTCTATCTACAGTTGAATATTACGAAAGGCATAACTTCAAAAATTAAACAACGATAATTCAGTAAATACATCATTTGTCTAAATATAATGATGTTCAAAGTTAAAATATAGGGACGAAAATCCTGCCTGAAGAACCGTCATCACAAGTTCAGCAAACATACCACACACTATAACTTTCTGAAAAGGTACAGTCTCTAGCCCATTAAGCATATTTTGATGAAAGTAATGGAAGCACTAACAAAACTAATTTAAAAAAGGTAAGATTGGGATCGAAAGGGTGTAGCTTACGAAGATCATTCCTTTTTCTTGACTACAGTGTGGTCCTAAACTTCTGATCATCATGGCTGCAGTACAGACAACAGAGAAGATTAGACTTGATTAGATTTTGAACTGATTTTCAGTAATCTTCCTGTGTCGTAGGTAGCATGTTCCCTTGAAACTAATATCAACAAAATAATTTTCTTACTCAGTCTAGAGGAACATAATAAAGATACACATAGGGAATTAATATAGAGTAATCCAAAAGAAGAACTAATCAATTGAAAGGTATCCAGATCGTATGAGGAATGAAACAACACCTTCATTAACATGTCATACCAGGATGAACCAATCTAACAATAGTCAAATAAATAGAGGAGCAGGCATACCCGAACTCCACTGCGGAAAGAGTGGTTGATTACTTTTCATGCCTATTCCCCAATAGGTATTTTTATCAGATGGATCAAATGAACTCTATCCATAACCCGCCATTCTTGGTATGGTTTGTGGCACAGGATGGTGGCATCGCACTCCTGCAATTGGCATGTGGTTAAAGTATGACCAGTAGCTACATTCACCTCAACATAACTCAGAAGAGAAATCCCCACAAAATAAAATTCAAAAGGCAGGTAATAATTGATAGAAACCTAGATCGAACAGAGTAAGAAATACCTTAGATTAAGCAT
This sequence comes from Triticum dicoccoides, assembly GCF_002162155.2. Lineage (NCBI taxonomy): Eukaryota > Viridiplantae > Streptophyta > Magnoliopsida > Poales > Poaceae > Triticum > Triticum dicoccoides. Next base: position 84,655,711 of record NC_041385.1, read on the forward strand.
TCATAATTTGATTTTGCAGTAAAAATCATAATTTGGTCAGAAAATAAAATACCTAAGACTCTGTTGTATGGGATTTAATAATATGTCATGCACTGTATCCTAAATTCAGCACCAAAGGATATGTTCTTAGATTTTAAATCACCACAATCATGTGAAAAGAAATAATCATCGCTATCTATTTTCATTAGGCATTACCCCAAACACAAGGTGAGCAAGTCCAACAGGTAGATGGAGGGATGGCTGGAATGGGGCAGATGAGAAAAGGGCATGTTGCAAAAGTTTGTTCTGTCGGGCGGGAAGCAGCAATGCTTGCAGCTAGCTATCTATTTTATACTCGATATGTCATTGACAACCAAGTGAAGCTGCTGCAACTTGTAAGGTGCACGCATGGTGGGTGTCTTGCCATGGTTGAAGCAATGCTAATATTTCCCTATGTCGCGGTCCATACTGGGGAAACAAATAACCTGCATACTAATCGTGAACATACTCAGAAAATGCATGCAAGGACTGAATATATGGAAGTAAAAAATTGTCGACCTTGCGCCACTGCTACTGCATCATTGCAACAATAAGAATTTACACCCACATCTTGTAGAAAGAAATCTGCACACAACATTATCTACCAAAATTAAGTACCTTTAGCGGTCATCTCTCACATAGAATTGTATCCCGTTTTTCATCTTTTCTGCACAATCATCTGCAGAGAAACAACAATAGAGTAGATCTTTTCTTTAAGCACTCCTCATCCATCTGAAAAGAAATAAAAATTTGCATAGATATTTTATTCAAGCATTACCTCAAACACATGAGTAGGTCCAAGTTTCTAACAGGTAGACCCAAGGGGGATGACTGAATATTTCATAATCTTCATGTCATCCAAGGTGAAGTGAGGCTGCTGCTGCCTGTATGGTACGCGCATGGTGGGTGTCCTGCCGTGGTTGCAGCAACGCTGATCTTTCCCTCGCGTGGGGCCGCAATTCCGGCTCTCGGATGGCCGGCGAGCCACCGGTGAGCAGCAGCCTCACTTCACCTTATTATCCTCACACTACAAAACACTGTTATGCTCACTAAGTTTAAAATACTTTATTCAAGTTAATTTTATTTGCAAACCTAAAAAATGATATTCTGATTTGCACAATATTAACACATGTCACGATTAAGAAAAAACAAAATCTCAGATGACCATGCCACTTGAATTGCATAATAGCTCCACTCAATGTTTTCTCCTTCCAAAATACAAGAATTCCGTTATATGACATGTACCAGTAGAATAACATGTCTAACAGGAATTATCCTGTTATTGTAGATTTGACAAATCTGGAAGGCTATGAAACTTTGTTCTAGTTGATCATTAAGCACCAAGTTTAGCACCAGGTGACTGATACCTGCCAAAACAAAGGCTTAAATTGTAGGGAAAGGCAGACCTGGTATATCCATGTGAGTTTAGATGATGTATAGCTCATTGTGGAAACTTGAACCGCTGTTGATTAATACTCTCTGTCTCAATAAATGTGAGAAGCACGCGTGGTCTTGAACCTGGAAATAAAACATCAAAACCTATCATCATACATTTCTAAAAATAAAAGTGACTGTAACAGTATTGTCGTACACGCCAAATACCATGCCCCACCATTCTTTACGAATCATTTTATCTACTGGAAATTGTATCTGATGCAAACATGAATATTTTGGGGTGGGCTCAACCAATTTTGCTACAATGAAATTATCCAAACTTACAATGCATTTTCCCTACATGATTTAATGGAATAAAACATAGCATGATACATGTTTACTCGCACCGGGCATTGCAAATCGTAAAAAAGTTGAACTGGACAAATGTGTGTAAAATAGTGGTTGACAAACCACACCTACTATTGGAGAAGCAACAAAATCGTGGCTCACATTACAAAAGATTACCTCAGAGTTCAAAAGATCTTCGTGCTCAAGGGCATAACCCATTGGGTAAAAATCACCATGTCTTCAGATTTCAATTCCTTCATCAACAAAATAGGACAACTCAGGTTTCGAGCAATTTGCATAATCACAATAAAAAGCAGACCTGGGTGATTTTTACGAAGCAGTTTTTGGCAATCTTAGGATCAGCACAACCTATACATGAAATTCAGTGCTATAGGTAAAAAGACCAACATCCAACCATAAGCCCTCTATGCCGCTGCCACTTGCCAGATTTCCACCGGCGACATCCTCCGGTTACCTGCTCCTCGCACGGTCGTGCGGCCTCCTGCCATCCGTTGCCACCAGCCGATCTCCCGCTGTCCGTTGCACCACCAGTTGGTGTCCCGCATCTGTTGCCACTCGCCGGCCCCTGCCATGGGAGACGAGAACCTGGGGGCGCGTGAGTACAAGCTACGGGGATAAGATGGGTTGGGGCGAGGGCAGGGAGATAGAGTTACCTGGGTCGTCGTTCATCGCTGTCGCGGACGCGGCGCTCCTGCTCGTCGACCTCCCACTTCGATCTCCTCCTGAAATCCGTGAAGAAAAGAAGAGACGACAAGGGCGCAAATCCACTGCTCCGATCAGATCCCTTCCATTACCTTCCCTCCTTTCGGAGAGGGAGAGAAGGTGAGGGGGAGGAGGAGGCCACCGGCGGTGTTGCCATGGCCGGACAGGGCTCCTCCTGCCTGCCCGCGACGGGAGGTGGCGGGGGCAGCCGCGGCGGGAGGTGGCGGGGCGGCAGCGACGGGCGGCGGCGGCGAAGGGATGGAGCGGCGGCGGCGAAGGGATGGAGCGGCGGCGGCGGCGGTGGAGAAGGGATGGAGCGGCGGCGGCAGCGGCGAACGAGGGCAGACGTGGGAGTGGTTCTCGCTCGAGGGCAGGAGCCGTCGCTCGTAAGTGCGGGCGATAGGTTTAGGTTTTTTTGTCGCTGGTTAACCATCATAGGTCTTTTTTCGTTGGTTAACCATCGTAGGTCTTTTTTCGTTGGTACGTGCATGGTGCGGGTTTGGGGTCTCAGCACGAGGTTTTTTCGGTTTGTGGTGGCTAAGTCAGAGGTGGGAGGAGGTACCAAATAAAATCATGGAAGGTGGGACTAAAAAAACCTGGAAGCGAGACTACCAACTGCTCCATTAGGAGTAGAGATATACTCTATACTACTACCTACAACATACTACATACTACATACTACATACTAAAAAAACTATATCTACATGAAAAAGATATACTACATACTCTTTTTTTGAAAAGAATATATATATATACACATACACCCATACTCTTTGTGAAGAAAAACTTCTATGTGAAAATTTGTAAATATACTCCATACTATAGTATAGTATGTTGTACGCACCATAATTCTAAAACGAACATACGCACGAGATACTACTTTTTTGGGACACATACACGTAAAAGGGTTTTAATACTCCATACTCCAGCTTGGTGTTAATACTCCATACTCCAATAATCAAATGGTTATACTTCATACTCCAATTTTAGGTTAGTAGTGCATATTCCATACTACAATCATTACATGTTCATACTCCATACTACAGATCCTCAAAAAAAAAAACTCCATACTACAGCCTACAGGTATACATGAGTATACTCTATGTGGTTTTAAAATGGGCAATATATTTGGTACTAGATTAGAACAATCCAAAAAGAGTTACACATTCCCATACTACCTATTTCCAATAAAAAATACTTTAAAAAACTAAGTATGTAATCTGGATAAATAATTACCATCTACAGTGCAATAATATCACGTTCGTATGCTTATCCGATGGAAAAATTGTTATACACACGCAGGGATTAAGGAGGTGGTTGGAACAGCCTGTCACCAACTTGCCGGATTATTTTATTATAAAAAATGAATTAGTTTCTGCCTACTAATTGCATGGGCACCCGTTAACTGTATCCATTTACCCGGCTGACTTGATTCCACGTTTGAGGGAGGGGGAAGAGGAACACGTGGAGGCTAAAGAAGATGGTGGTAACTACCACTGCTTGTAGATTAAATTTGTCATATATATATAGAGAGAGAAACACTATTCTGATCATAGGATTAAAATAGTTATTCTGATCACGCGGCGCGCTATATAGGAGCGATCTGGTCGTTCCCGAACTTGAAACCGTGGAAAGAAAAAAGAAAAAACACCCACCCCGACCACTCCTCCAGCCCATCCCCCACCCGATCCACCTTCCCCGCCCCCTCCACAACCGCCGCCGCCCCTGGTGCCGGCGCACCTCTCGCCGCCGGCCACCCCAGCCCCATCGCCGCCCCCGACCCCGACGCGCCTCCCGCCTCCAGCCACCCCAACACCCACGTTTCCCACCGGCCCATCCCGCAGGCCGCCGCCCTCCTCCAATCGCGTCGTCGGCCGCCCCTACCTCCAACTGCGCCGCCGCTGGCCCCTACCACCACCGGTGCCACCAGCAGGCCCAATATTCAACAACGCCGCCGTCGAGGCCCGACTTCCAAACGTGCCGTCGCCGGGCCCCTACCTCCACTCGCGCCGCCGCCGGGCCCTGACAACAAAACTGCAGCCCTCCGGCTAACCACCGCTTCCCCTCCCGCCGCACGCGCTCTCCGGCCAACTACAGCCTCCCCACCCCGTCCCGCTAGTCTCCCGGCCAACCATCGCCTCCCCATCCCTCTGACCTCGACCTGCAGCAAGGGGCGGTCTCGACCTGCAGCAAGGGACGGTCTCAACCTGCAGCTGGTCCGCGCGTCGCTGCGACCCACTGCCGCCGACTCATCACCAGCTACTGCCACTCCTGAAGCCTAGCGCCGCCGCACGATGGGCTGTCATCGAAAGTGCCTTCGCGCACTGATCCGCCCAGAGGACGAGGCCCCCGACGATTCACCTACGCCCCAGGCTGCAGTACAGCTTCTCCGCCATTGGCATGACATGAAACACCACACTGCTCTGCTGAATTTACCACTTGGTTCTTGATTGCTTGTGCGAGCCACCGACGGGGGAGCTGATGTGTGCGTCGCTGGGAGGATGTGGAGCGTGGAGGCGACCAGGGCAGGACCTGTTACAGACTGCTGGAGCGGTCGGAGCCGCCCACGGTGCTATGGCCTGCTGCGGCTCATTCCGTTAGTAAGCTAGCGTTGTGTTGGGTCCTGGATGTGTGCGTGTGCTGATGGTGAGTGTGCACTGTGTGTGTGTACACAAACAAAAGTTTCAGATCTTGTGCTTTCTCGTGTGCATCACAGCTGTTTGTGTTTATTCCCCAAAGGCGAACAAAGGTTTTATTTTTTTAAACACACAAGTTTGCCCACCAATGCGCACAAATATGTGCACACAAAAAAAGTTGTGGATGAGAAATTCAAAATGTTCGCATTAGGAAAAACATTCACCTTGGTTGTCCAAATATAAAGAGGCGAACACACACAAAAAACTTTGACAACTAGCAAGTACAAAATGTTCCATTCTAGAACATCATGTAGTTAAGTTAAAAGTGATAGTATGAGAAGTGAACATTGTACACTCGCTTAGAAAAAAAGGACCAACCCATGGAAGTTCAAAAACGACAACTGGATAAGTGCAGATAAGGAACAAACTTATAAACATGACAAAAATGGAGAAGCTGAAAAACATAACAAAAAAGTTGAATTCATTGGAAAGAAAATCTGAAATAAGTTCACGGATAAAAGGTCCAGAAGTTCAAATTTTAGGGGCATGAAAAAAATAAAAATAAGGAAAATAAGTTGACATGCGAGGTTGAGTAAATAAAAAAACACTAGAAGTTCAAGTGGAAAGCCAAATAACTTCACTAGATAATTCATAGACATTTAAACAAAGTAATTGTTGTGGTGTACCACGCATGTATATTGTTGTGTGCAATTTTTCAATTTCCAATAGCACGCGAAGTTCATGTTTCAGAAATTCCGAAGTTCACATGTACCACGTAAAGAATAAAAATGATCAAATGAAAAAGGGACCGCCTAGGCCATTTCATCGAAAAAGCAAAAAATGCATAAAATGTCGCGACAAAAATCTATAAGAAGTTCAAATTTAAAAACCAAAGTAGGTCAACGTCAAAAAAATGAAGTTTTTTATATCTAAAAGACAAATTTAGAAGTTCGAAAAAAATTGAGCAAGAAGTTAAAAAAAGTACTTCAAAAATCTTTATAACAGATTTTCTCCATTTGTAAAAAAATCAGAGAAGTTCAAATTAAAAAAGAGGAGCATTTCAAAATATTGTATAAAAATATGATTTTCCCCATTCTTTAAAAATGAGAAGTTCAAACTAAAAAAATGTCGCGATATCATTGTTTATATATAAAAAAGCATTTTCCCCATTACTAAGCAATAAAACTAAGAAGTTCAAATTTAAAAAATGGTGAAGTTCGATGTATATAATTTTTTTGGGTTTTCACATTATTAAAAATAAAACCAAGAAGTTCAAAATTTTAAAACAAAGAGGTTCAAAAAACTCGATTTTCCTTGTTACTAAAGAATAAAATTTAGAAGTTCAAATTAAAATAATAGAGAAGTTCAAAGTTGATAAAAATCTCAGATTCTCATTCTAAAGAATAATTAAGAAGTTCAAATTAAAATAAGAAAACAACAGAAAAGTTTTAAAAAGACTTTCCCCATTTTTTAAAAATTTGGATTTTCCCCGATATTAAAGATTAAACCCAGAAGTTTAGTTTCAAAAAATAGAGTAATTCAATGTACATTAAAAACTCAGTTTTTCTCGTTACTAAAGAATAAAACCAAGAAGTTCCATTTTAAAACGTTGAGAAGTGTGATATTTAATTAAAAACTCGAATTTTTTTGTTACTCAAGAATAAAACAAATAAGTTCAATTCAAAATAACAAAGAAGTTTGATGTTTCTAACAAAACTACAATTTTCATATTTCTAAAAATACATAAAATAAATTCAAATGAAAAAGTTAGAGCGGTTCGATATAGAAGTTCGATTATTATAGAAAAATCAGATTTTCCTCGTTATTAAAGAATGGAAACAAGAAGTTCAAAAATAAAAAACAAGAAGTTCAACTTTTAAAAATATAATGCTTCAAAATTTTATGAAAAAGGATTAAGAAATAAATCCAGAAAGTCCATATTAGAAAGATGGAGAAGTTCGATGATTATAGAAAAACACAGATTTTCCTCGTTATTAAAGAATGAAACAAGAAGTTCAAAAATAAAATAATAAGAAGTTCAACTATTAAAAATAGAGCGCTTCAAAATTCAAAAAAAGATTAAGAAAATCAGATTAAAAATTCATAAAAAAAAACTCAAATATTTTCACGTAACCGAGAGAAGACCAGGTTGATAACTGCCGGAAGTTCATGTACTACACGGTGTGCATTTTGTATTAAAAAATAATAAAAAAGAAAAGGCTAAAAGTTTTGTTGTTATATGTTCAAGTCTTTCGTCGGAGAAAGTTAAAAATTTATTGGGAGAGAGATTTGTACAAAAGGAATATCATTTGTGTAACAGTGACGAATGAATGAGAAAATTACAAACGAAAATACGTCCCAGAAGTTCAATTGAAAACAGCAGGAAGTTCAACTACTAAAGTGGATGCATTTCAGATAAAAAACTATTAAAATCGTTGCGGGTATGAAAAAACGATCAACACAGGAAAGTTGCGTGTTCACAGCAGCTTTCCACTGATATATCACTTGCTCAGTTCCAGTGAGTATTTTGATAAGTGGATGGAGAGCTAAAGGCAAAAAAGCACGTGAAAAACAGAGTGAAGTTCAAGTAGGCATGTCGAGAAGTTCAAGTTCTTCACGCGGTGCATTTTGGAAGAATCTATTTCGCGATAGAGGCAGAACGAATGATCTCGCTGTTTTTGAAATTACTTGAAAAACGGCTAGGAGTCCGACAAAACCATCAACATGAAAAAGTTTCGCATTTTCCGTAGCTTTTCAACAGTATATTATTTGCGCCATTCCGTTAAAGTTTGTATAAAATACGGCGAAAATATGTTTTTAGCCATTTTCAAAACTGACTTAAAACCATAAAGAATAGGAAGAAATTATAGATAAAAAAGCTTCGCATTTCCTCAAGTTTCCAACGCCATATCATTTGCTGCATTTGGACAAACGATTAAAAAATAGCTCGAAAATACAAATTCGCTAGAACTTGTATTGTGTGCTAAATTTCTTTTAAACCATTCAAAATTAGAAAAAACTTTCAACATGAAAAAGTAGCGCATTTTCATAAGCTTTCTAACGCCATATCATTTGCCTCAATTGGATTAGCCGTTTAGAAATGCCATCGAAAATACGAACTCGGCTGTACGGCTTGCGAAATTTTATGATTTTCCAAATTACTCTTTAATCATAAGGAATTAGAGAAAACTTTAAACATGTGGAAGGAGCAGTTTTGCAACAGCTTTCCAATGCCATATTATTTGCATCATTCCGATAAATGGTTTAGAAATGCGATCGAAAATATGATTCATGTTTTTTGTATGAAGAAAAAACGGTTTTCAAAACTGCTCTTAAACCACTTACATTTTGCCCAAATTTGAAGTTGGGTCATGATACTGGTGTCCATAGCTTTCCAACGGTATATCGCAAGCCCCATTTGGGCAATGTTGACAGAAGTTCAACCTAGCACTACTGGAAGTTCAGGTCGAACAAATCAGGCAGTAAAATTGCAAAAAACGCAATTTCATCACGACCCGAGAGCAAAATCCGCCAGCGAGCGAGATTTCTATTTAAAACCGGTATTTAGTTGCTAAAAAACTTTTCTAGATTACACTAACATCATATAGAACATTACTAACTAGAATAATTCGCGGGGGAAGCCACGGTTGCAAAGATAGCCCGAAGGTCGAATTGTACAGAGGGAAGTTCAGGCGCGTGTACAAACAAAAATACGTCACAGAAGTTCAACGTGAAAATAGCATGAAGTTCAACTACTACGCTGAATGAATTTCAGATGAAAAACTTTTAAAATTCTTGCGAGTATGAAAAAATGATCAACACGGGAAAGTTGCATGTTTACAACAGCTTTCCATCGGTATAGCACTTGCTCAATTCTGGTGAGTGGATGAAGAGCTAGGAGCAGTGGATAGAGATATACGAGAAAAAAATCACGTGAAAAACATAGTGAAGTTCAAATACACGTGCTGAGAAGTTCAGGTTCTTCACGCGGTGCATTTTCGAAGAATCAGTTTCGCGATAAAGGCAGAACGAATGATCTTGCCATTTTCGCAATTACTTGAAAACGGCTAGGAATCAGAGAAAACCATCAACATGAATTAGTTTCGCATTTTTCGTAGCTTTTCAGTGGTATATTATTTGCCCCATTCCGATAAAGTATGTAGAAATTATGCCAACAATATGTTTTTTATTCATTTTCCAATTTGACTTAAAGCCATAAGGAATTAGGAGAAATAATATATATAAAAAAGTTACGCATTTGCTCAAGCTTTCCAACGCCGTATCATTTGTTGCATTCGAAAGTACGGTTAAACAATTAGGTCTAAAATACGAACTCGGTGGAACTTGTACCGTTTTCTGAATTACTTTTAAACCGTTCCAAATTAGAAAAAACTTTTAACATGAAAAAGTAGCACATTTTCACAAGCTTTCCAATGCAATATCATTTGCCTCAAATGGATGAGCCGTTTAGAAATTACATTGAAAATACGAACTTAGCTGTTCAGTTTGCGAAATTTTACGATTTTCAAAATTACTCTTTATCCATAGAGAATTAGAGAAAACTTTCAACATGTCGAAGGAGCAGTTTTGCAGCAGCTTTCCAACGCTATATTATTTACCTCATTCCGATAAACGGTTTAGAAATGCGATCGAAAATATGATTCACGTTTTTTGTATGAAGAAAAAACGGTTTTCAAAACTGCTCTTAAACCGTTTACATTTTGCCAAAAATTTAACTTGGATCATGATATTGGTGTCCACAGCTTTCCAAGGATATATCGCAAGCCCCACTTGGACACTTTTTAGCTGAAGTTCAACCTAGTACTCGGGGATGGTCAGGCGCATTACTCGGGAAGTTCATGTTGTGATCAGA